>NC_142143.1:18642575-18794090 GCF_024610735.1 Ursus americanus | reverse complement strand
TAACCAAGACTTGGGCTTGGCATCCAAAGGTTTGCTAAGTAGAAATAAAACCAGGGAAAATGAAATTGATGACAAGAGACCCTGGTTCTCAACTTTCAAAATTACCAAGTACCTATGAGGTTTCTTCTCAAGGTGGGGAGAGTGGGAGCTCAAGGAGCCAAGACAGCACCACACCCCACTGTATGGAGTAGGGAAATTTGTATTGTAAGTAACAAAAGTCTCTGTTCTTGTTCTCCTTCTAAACCCAAGTTCTCCATGGAATACCAGGCTCTTGCCCAATCCACTTTGGGGATATCCCTGACCATCCATCCCAAAATTTGGCAAACTATACCTGTCCTTCTTCTCCCACATTATTCTTCTCCTGCTTATTATCATTTAATCACAGATGTTTATGGAGCACCTAAAATGTTCTAGATACTGCTCTCAGTACTGAGGATAAGTGAACAAAACAGACAAAAATGGGGTAACGGGTCACCATTCCCTTTATAATCCTGATTACTGTTATAGCCCTGAAGGAGACTGTGTGCAGGGATCCTGAACTCAACAATTCAATGACAGTTGCCCAGAGCAATCGAAGTCTGAGTCTAGCAATAGGAGTTTCCTTCCGGCCCTTGTGAAAATTCCTGTTTGAGGACTTCATTCCCACCAACCTCCCTGAAGGTGTAAAATGATTACTTTATATGTCATAACCAGCACTTAACTACCTATTAGCCTTTATTTTCTGTTTTATGAAGACTGGCAATTTTTGCCAACTTGATTTGAAGCATCTTAAGAGCAGAAACTGTCTCATATTTCTGTGTCTAGAAGGACAGCACTGGGCACTAATCAGGAACTTCATAGATGCTTATTGATCAGTTGATTGGTAAGTCAAGTGCACAAACAGTACACACAGAGGTGCAATATGAAGACATTTTTACCTTGGTAAGAAGAAATCCAACATCAGGACTAGTCTCTGTGTCTCTGTTTATCTTAACTAATGTAGCAGTAAATATCTTCATTGAAATAACTTTCTACTCCTTGAGATCATTTATAAAAATAAATTATATTAATAATGGGATGATAATAGTATGTACCTCTATCAGGTTGTGATGAGGTAAGGCACAAAGAGAGCTTGGAACAGTGAGCAGCACAGAGCAAACATGAAATGTCCCCTCCCATCACCATCCTTAGCACCACTACTCATAGATTAGTTGTGAGGCTGTGCAGGGAAGTTAGAGCTCCGGAGCCGGTTTGCCTGAATTCAGATGCTGGCTCCACCATTTCTAACTATGTGGGCATGGGTAAGGTACTTAACATCTCAGTTTTCATCCACAAAAGGGGATACAAATAGTACCCACATCAAAGGGTGTTTGACGAGTGCATGAGTAAACATTTACCAAATGTTAGTTATAATTATTCAGCAAAAAGTCAACGAATATTGCCTGGATTCAGGGTTTAGAATACTGATGAGGACAAAAGAGACACAGTCCCTGCCTACACCCTGCCGCCCCCCCTACTCCCAAGGAGCCTGCAGTTCATAATACACTTCAGCATTATTGATTTGTATAGCTAACTCCAGAGCTAACTGCATAGAGTGCCTTGCAGTTCAGGAATCACATTCACACATATTCTGTCCTTCAGCCATTTCAACAACCCTATGAAACAGAGCTGGGAGCTACAAAATGGGAATAACTCCCATTCCCATTTTGTAGATAAGAAAACTGAGAGTTCAAGTGACTTATGAATCTGGAAGTTCCTTTGATTTCAAATGGTAAAATCTCCCCACCCACAACTTGTCTCCACTAACCTCCATGCAAGGATGGATTTCAGATTTATAAATCTGTGGGGATTCCTGAAGCAGCCAGTGTACAACATGACTAACAAACCAGGAGGTGGGTGGTTACACAATGATGCACATCAAGGCTTCTCCTGCATCAGTATCTTCTGGAGGGCTTGTTAAAACAACATCACTGGGCCCCACCCTCAGAGTTTCTGTTTCAGTAGGTCTGAGGTGGAGCCTGAGAATGTGCATTTCCAACTAGTTCTCAGATAACACTAAGGCCAATGCCTATGTGTGATGTAGACTTCCAACATGTGTATATAATATATGATTTAATAGAACACTAGCAAGAAGGAAAAGGCCAATGAGGACAGGAGTTCTGGGAAAGACCTCTTATGCTTTAAAAACTCCAGAAATACTTAATATCTCTTTTGATAATTGCCTAATAAAGGTATCCACATGTTAGTCTGGTAGCAGGAACAGTTTTATTGCAAAAAGGAAAAAAAAAAAACCCTCCAAAGTAAGAAACTAAACTGAAACGAAAAACACATGTTGACCTTTTCCCCTTCCCTGCATTTTTTATTTGCACAGTCTGTGTCATTCTGACTTTCAGCTAGCACCTGAAGACAAGCCAGGTCGCAGGGAGGGAAATTAGAGCCTTAACAAATTCCCCGACCACATGGAAAGCTAGAAACACAGGGACGTCCTCTGATATTGAAAGCCACCTTTTCTAAGTACCAGGTTCAATTTATTTTTAGGCTTTCAAAATTGTCAGGTGGGTATTCAAGCCAATCTGCTCAATTGTAAAACTTACTTCAGAAGACAGACTTCCCAAGGACCCAAATCTACCTTTTCTATGCCTTCACCCTTTATAACCACCCGGGGTAATGTAGAGAAGCCAAAAAGGTGGGGTGGGGTTTTGGCACACCTTCAGGACGCACATTATCAAAACATCCTTTCATGGATCATTCAAAACTCATGGCGAAAGAGAGTGAAAGGGAAGTATGCCACTGATGATTGCCTATAGAATCAAGGTGGTTATATAAACCAGAGGACATTCAGTTTTGCAAAAAAGAAAAAAAATCATAATTTGTTATTTGTCAGTCAGGCTACACATAATCATCAAAATTTTTCAAGCAAGTGTCAGGATCAATCCTGCTGAGGAAACAGGGTTAATTAATCTAACTGCCTTCATACAGAAGTGGCAGGAAGAGGGCAAATGCTGCTCTATTTCTTTTCCAAGCTCTTCTCATGAGAGTGTGTGTGAGGCTCCCATAGCTCTAAATCAAACGGTACCCTGCAGGCAGGAAATCCATATTGAGAGCATGGGGAGGAAAGCAGGAGCCACTGCTGGCTTGGCAGTTATAACCCTCCTCCAGGTCCCTGTTTCCATTTCCCTTTTAAAGAAGAAGTTGGGTTTTTAATAATTCCCCTTCTAGTCACTTCCTTCTCATTGCCTTGCTAGGTCATTTCAGTGCACGCCTTCTTCACAGATCTATTTCTGGAAAAGATCAGAAGGAAAATGATCTCATTCACTAATTGGGAAGCCAACTGGGTATCCCCAGGGTTGGTTGGTACTTCTTTGTTGGGGGGGTCTCTCCACTCTCTCTGGCTGTTTCTCAGGCAGCAGCCACCATAGGACCCTCTGGGGAGGTGACCACAGGCACCTGGATACTTATTAGCATCCTTTGTGGGCTAAGCACTCCACCAAGGCTGAACGAGCTTGGGAAAAGGTAGAACACCCAGTCTCAAGAAATCCACAGGCTAATAAAAAACATGAACTGAGAAGATCATAATCTGAGAGCAGAAACTTAGAAGTTTAACACTGAACAGGTCCTTAGAAATCTTCTAGTCCATACATGTGTTTTTGTAGGAGACCTGTGAACCCTCTGCATGATGTGTAATTATGTATGTTTGCATATTTTCCTGGAAAGAGGAAATTCAAGATACTCAAAAGACTCTCAAAATGCTCCATGATCTGTAGAAATAAGAGGAGTACAGGCCCAGGCTCATGGAGAAGCTCATTTTGTTTCTGTCATACCATTCAGAAACATCCAAGGCTATCCTGCATACTGGGTGCTTATGATTTGGAATCATATCCCCAATGCCAAATCCAGTGTCAAAAGACACCAAAGGATCCAAGACATCTCCTCAGCCCAGCTTTCATCACAGAATATTCTTTCACAGATTCCATGCCAAAAGCTTAGGGAATAGCTGTAAACATCCCATTTGGTGGAGTCCTAAAGTTTATCAACCTATTCAAGGCTGTAAGAAACCCTGGAGTGAAGAAATCTATGTGATGGTATTGAAGTCCACTCTCTCCACACCTAAGGGACCACCAGTAGATCCTTCCGATGGAACTAAGACACCTGTATCCTGAAACTCATCATTCCTTTTGATTAAAGAACATGAAAGAGTCCTTTGGAAGTGTAAATAATTTACTAAGGTACAGAATTTTCAGCCATTAACTTTTGCATCCCAGCAAAAGTTAGTTCTGGGTCTGAGAGAAGAGACCATGAGGAAGGTTTGGTTTGCTAAGGAGGATTGGTTCAGAATAGCAGAACCCTGCTAGGCTGTAAGGTCTTCAGAGCCCCCTCCTTGGGGAGGTCTCTCCTGTATACCCTCTAAGATAGCCACCACTATGATGTCTATCATCCCACTGTTTCTTTTAGAACACTTACCAGGATTTCACGTAGTACTATTTATTGGTTGACTTGTACTCTGTCTCCTTCCTCCTCTACTTCCCTTAGAATGTGAGATCCATAAAGGCAAGAGCCTTATATGTCCTGTTCACTGTTACAGTCCCTATACCCACCACAGGTTTGCAAAGAGTAAGTACTTCAGGAATACATTTTGTATACACTATATGTATATGTTACTGGATGGATAAAGAAATTATGATTTATCCATCACTGTATCCCCAGTGCCTATCATTTGTGCTTGAAAAGATATTTGTTGAATAGATGACTGGAGAAGGGTGGTCTGTGGTGCTTTTCCTGCTCAAACCATGCTTGTGGATATTGGGAGAAAATTGAGACTACTTCCTTGATAAAATAATAGACTAGAATGTTTTTCAGATTTCACTAAGCCAGGAAAAGATCTTCAAATATTAGAAGGTAGGATTAGAATTTAAAGTAACCTTTAACAATGTAGAAAGGGGGAGGTCATTAAAAGCAGGAAGATGTTTAAAATGGACAAAAACGAGCTCCAATTGGCAGAGACAAGTACTATAGCAAAATAGCTGTGGGCCCCAACTCAGCGGGAAAGTGCTACAACAAAATTGTAATATGAGGCAGGCGTATGTCAAGAATTATGAAATGAAAGCCTAGAGAGTAATCCTTCTACAAAACTTGGCATTGCTGAGGTTTTAATTAGAGTGGGAACTCAGATTTCATCCTCCTATTTTAAGACTCATTTGGAGAAGCTGGAAAGAATCCAGCTAGGAGTAAAAAAAAAAAGAAAGAAAGAAAAAGAAAAAGAAAAAAAGAAAAAGAAAAAAAGATTAACTGAGTGGAAAATGGAGTTAAGATTTAGCCCCCAGAAAAGGCTAATAGTTGACTGACACGACTGCCAGGTGTAAGAAGGATTATTATCACACAGAATATTCTTCCTCATCTCCACTGAGGACTAGACTAGTGCTATATTGAAAGTGTTTCCACTTAAATACCAGGAAGAATTTCTTGATTGTAAGAGGGAAACATGCTGACCCAGGGCGCTGTGGGAAGTTGCCCTGGAGATCTTTAAATGTAGAATGACAACCATCTGCCTTGGAAGGCTTAGATAGACAGGGGACTGGACCTAAGGACCTCTTGGATTTCCTTCCATCTTTGATTTTGTGTTCAGAATCACAGCCACTAAGCACCCCCATTCTACAGTAATCCTCCATTCCCGTCATGAGACAGACCCCGCACTGTCAAAATCCGAATGGCTTCCCCTGAGAGGAGCTCGATTGTTCTCTTCTGAATGGGAAGGAAACTGATAGTGTTGCTTCAGCTGCTTCCCTTCTCCAGCCCCCACAGAGAGAGGCCAGTTCTTGTCCTGATGGGCCTCCCCAAATACTGGAATGGGCCTGTTCTCCATCTTGTGTGGGATTAGAAAATGTGGATCCAGTTGGAGACAGCTGATACCTCCAAGAATCAAGGAACATCAGAGCTGCAAGGCATTTCAGAGCTAATTCAGACCGATCTCCTTGCTACTCAAGTGAGAAAATGGATATCTTGAAAGATTAAATGACTGTCTCCAGGTCACATAGCCAGTTCTTTCTGTATGGGACTAAAATCAGGCCCTCTGGCTCCTTATTCTACACTGTCTCCTCACTATCTGTTTTTTTTTTTTAATAAAGATTTTATTTATTTATTTGACAGAGAGAGAGACAGCCAGCGAGAGAAGGAACACAAGCAGAGGGAGTGGGAGAGGAAGAAGCAGGGTCCCAGTGGAGCAGGGAGCCCGACACAGGGCTCGATCCGAGGACCCTGGGATCACGCCCTGAGCCGAAGGCAGACGCTTAACGACTGAGCCACCCAGGCGCCCCTCCTCACTATCTGTTTGTACTTCAGTTGGAAAGAACATTTTTAATCAGGTAAAATCTCTAAAAACATATCTGGCAGCTGAACTGTAGCTGAAAAAAATGAACAAGGAAGAAGAGAAATTCTACTAGTACATTATAGTTACCTGGCATCACTATTTAGCTTGAGTGAACAATGATAGTCACCTGGACTCTCTAGAAGATCAATTTCCCATATGTAAGTGAGGCATTTGGACCAGGAACATTTTAGGGCTTATTCCAACTGTAGCATGTTTTGATAATAATGAGTAAAAACACAGTTGCTGTCTAAAGAAATGAGTTTTTGGGGAGATCATTTGTGATGTAATTGGATGATGCTCAGTTCTTTTGAGACTCCAAAATGGCAATTTTATTTCTTCCTTCTTATTTTAAAAAAATAACTTAAAATTGAAATCCTGGGGTGAGGGGGAATCATGCTTTGGCTGTCATGTGTACAAGGAAACTTCCAAACCTATTTCTTTGGGCTGGTGTCTCTCTGAGCTTTGAACCAGCACCAATAATGAGCCATGGGAATTGTCTCCTGAATGCACCATTATGATTCAGTATCTCTAAAACCAAAGTCAACATCTTTGCCATTGACTAAAATCAACCAAAGTCAAATCTTCCTCTGGACTTGTCTACGTCTGCACCATCATCCTCTTGTTTATCCAGACTCAAAATAGTCACCTTTGTTTTCTTGTTATTCCATTCCCCCTTTATCCAAGCAGGCAAAATACTGCATCAAGTCTTATTTATCATAGCTCTCAGGGCTTCTGCAAAATTCCAGGCACTCACAACTCTCTTGCCTCTAGTTTTTTCCTACCCTTGATTCATCTTTTGATGGGCTAGAGCAAAGGGGGAAGGTGACAGAAGAAGGCAGTTTCAGGAGTCAAGAGTGACAACTAGGAGAAGGAAACTGTGGCATGAACTAACTAGGGAGAAGCCTGGTCCCCCAAATATTCAGAGCTTTTGGGCAGTGCATGGACTTCTCATGGAATGTAGAAAGGGGTCACAAGCCATTTTATGTAGGTAGTGGATAAAAGTATGACCCAAGCAGACAAGAAAACCTGGGCACATCTAGTTTATACATATGCTATTTCATTTAATTCTTAAAATAATCCTATGACATGAAGGCCATTATTATCCTCATCTTACAGTTGAAAACACCAAGGCTTAGAAAAGTCTATTAATATGTCTTAAGATCACCCAGCTATTAAGTGGCCAAGCCAGGATTTAAACTCATGTCTGCCCAAGTACCAAATCATTCTACTACAGTACTTTTCAGTCAGAATAGTAACTTCCTGACTAGATAGAAGACAATGGGAGGATCTTAATGCATCTTAGAGCATTTTCTAAGAGGAACTTAGTATGAAACAGTGGAAAATAAAGCCAGGTATACCTCTCAACCCATTTACTTGATTTGGCATAGTGGGCAATGCCAGGTGGTATATATATTTCTTTACCCTTTTCCAGAGTGACTTTCCACAGTAGTTTGCTTGACCTGATAGAGTGAAGTGGAATGAATACTCTTTGTATTCTAAAAAGCCTACTATCTCCTTCATCATTTTAGGCTCCTTTTTGAGCATTGCTGATTCTAATTGCCATCTCTTGCAGTGCTGAGTAGTTTATTAATTGCTTTTGTCTTGTTTGACACCATCCAACAAAGACAGAAAGGAAAGGACAACTAAGGATAAAGACATTCTCTTGAGCAGGCATTCATTTGCTCTAACACATCTGGCTAATGGATAGGATGTGAAATTATTCAAGAAACATGGCCACCAGGAGCTTTGTTAATGTTTTCGTGCCCAACTTGGTCTAAAGCCTGGAACAGAGCAGATCAGTCTCTCATATGTGGGCAGAATGATAATAATAAATGTTGGCCGAGGATCTACTCTGTGCCAGGTACTGTGCTATGCACAACCAGCCATCTTACATCATCCTATAGAAACCTAAGTGGGAGGTGTTATTCCCATGTGTGATAGCGTGGGAAAAGGTTCAGAGATCACACAGCTGATTATGTGATACTGCCAGAATTGGCATCTGGATCTGGCTGACCCAAGATCAACCTTTGATTTTTGCAGTGCATATGTGAGCACCTAAGTGATATGACTTAAAGATTTCTGGGATGGTCCTTCTGGCAGGGATTCCTTTTCATTGCCCAATATCCATTCTCCCTCTTTCTGTGATAATGGAAACATTAATTTTCAGCTGACTATATTTCCCAGCATCCCTTGAAGCTATGTGTGATCATTCGCTCAAATTCTCGACAATAGAATATAAGTGAAAGTTTCACAAGACAACTTCTGGGATCCTTCCTAAAAAGACAACCAGCATGTATCCTTTCCTTTTTAAAAATCTTCCTGCTGACAGGAATGTTGTTCTAAGATGCTCCAGCAGCTATCTTGGGCCATGTAGATGAGGGCCACACTATAAGCATGGTGAAACAGAAAATTAGAAGGAGCTTGGATACCTGAGCTGCTCTGTTCAGCTGATAGTTCAGCAGCTCTGAACTATGTATCTTGGGACTTCTATGTGAGAGAGAAATAAACTTCTATGTTGGTTAAGTCAATCTAATCCTGAAACTGTTACTTGCACAGAATCTTAATGATAACCACTTCTTGAAAGAGCAAAGTTTATTGAAGGTCACTGGCTTATTATTGGTTCCTCAAATGACCCCATTATGGCTTTTTCCCATTGGATTAGGATATATTTATACAGAGCTTCTGGGAAGGAAGGTAACAGATCACTCAGGGTGCATGAATGGAGTAGGACGATGTATAAAATAGGCAAGCCTGAGGTTCCTATAATTCTGTGGCAGGGCTTACTAGGTGCTGCTGCAGAGGGTGGGGCTCAGGATGAAAGAGGCAGAGCAGAGTTAGGACCTCCCTTGCTCTTGACAATATGGAAGAGGCCCAATTTATACTTTGTCTACTTAACAGTTTAGTTCAGGGACTGTTCTTTTCTAAGAAATTCACCCAGATCTGTGATTACACAGAACAAAAGTTCAGGTTACATCAGTATTGGATTAACGGTGATGATGACACCTTTTTATCAGCAATACTAGACTGAAACAGGAGAGTGAGGGTCAGATAGATAAAGTATTCTCCCAATGCTGCCTCAGCTTCACAGGGGAAATGGGGAGCACCCTCCATGAGTAGTTGTTCATTGATTTATTCACTCATAAATTCATTTAACAAACTTATTCATTGTCTACTATGTGTTGGGCATACTTTCTATGGATTAAATGTTAAGAGAATATTAAGGAAATTTAAATCTATGGTGACAAAATAATTTCTAATCTGAATAGTCTTCCTGTAGAACTAAGATGAAATTCAATTTAAAAATAAGTTACTTTAAAAAGGAAACAAAACTTTTTTGTCACCTGCCATTTTTAAGATGCACCATCCTAAATGTTTTAGGGTATATGAAAATAGTTGGGTATGGCAAAACGCTTGTTTTGCAGGAGTTTATGACCCAGCAAGGGATGAAACAACCCATAAATAACCATAATAAAAAGCAGAATAAGGCTAAGTGTCTGAGCAGGTACAAGGTACAATGGAGGTTCAGAGAAAGAACCCTGCTGAATCACTAAGGGGTGACCTCTATTCATAAGAGATGACCATCTCATGGATTGGTATAACACCCCATTGCTATGCTTTTCTGCTCGCAGACTGGGGGGGCAGTAAAGTTGGGGGGGTTCAGCAGAGTTCTTCTGTCAAGATGTTGAAGAGCAGAGGGATTTTATGAGTTTGAAGTTTTTTTGCAACCCTGTAATTCTACAGTCCCTCTATCTCCATCCTTTTTTTTTTAAAAGATTTTATTTGTTTGAGAGAGAGAGAGAGAGAGAGAGACAGAGCACAAGCAGGGGAGGAGGGGCAGAGGGAGAGGGAGAAGCCAACTTCCCACTGAGCAGGGAGCCTGACTTGGGGCTCGATCCCAGGACCCTGAGATCATGACCTGAGACAAGGTCAGATGCTTAACTGACTAAGCCACCCAGGTGCCCCCCTCTATCTCCATTCTTGACAGAAACTCTTACCCTCTGGTCTACCAAGGGTTTCTAAGTCTTGTCATATTTCTAAGTCTTGTCACTATGGTAGAAATGAAGCACAAACATGGGTAGGCATAGAGACCTCTGAGGGACTACACCTCATGTGTTCTTCTTTTCATCTCTAGTAGATGTAGGGTAGAGAGAAGAGAGAGAACAAAAGGAAGTGTTCAACCACATTAAATGACAAGTCACAAGATGAAGACTTAAAAAGCATTTAGTAAAGTGATAAATTTTTCTGAACTGAGAAAATCCATCCAGAGTGTATCTGTTTTACAAGTGTGGATTTTCACATAGTAGATTCTTTAAAGAGGAAGTACTCTTTTCCAGGGCTTTTATATTATTTCCCTATCACTCTTTCCCTCACTGAATTTCATGCTTTTCTTGCCCAATTCACTCATTTGCTGCTTAAAGCTAAAAATCTCCTTACTTTTACACAACTCTCATAGAAATTGCTCCATTACAGAGTAAAAGAGCAACACAAAGAGCTAAGTGAACTATTTTGGCTGTGACAGGAACCGTATTTGCCTGTTGGCACTGTTTTCTGACTTTCTTTGTGAAGTCTCTCTTGCTCTGATGGCCCCAGCAGCTTTCTGCATCAACAGAAACACAGACACCAGGCAATGCTCCACTTGGAGACAAATGGACTCCCAATAGCTCTAGGACTAAATTAGACCTGATAAAACACTGCTTTTCTGGACTTCTCAATCTCTTTCACCTCCCATTTGAAGGCCAGGGTTTTCAACCATCTCATTTAGAGATTATGATTTTTACTTTATTTTGGCAAACACAGATAAAGGACACATTGACTCTTCTTTCAAGTTCATTTGGTGCACTTGAAAAGTTCTCTCCTATTCCTGATTTTATTTTATCAAGTTCTACATGCTGTTTATCAGTATTCTATCCTTCTATCTATGCATCTAATTTTGATTCATTCTTTCCATTCTAATAAGACTCCAGTAAGACCTTGGGTAGATTTTCAGAAGAAAAGTCTTGGGTCATTTCTTCTAAACTTTTGTTAATTACAGGATTTGGGGTCTAGGGATACAGAATCACAGAGGTTTAGCCTTGAATGAAGCTTCAGATGATCTTACTACAGCAGGTTAGTCTGTGATAGTGTCAGAGAACAAAGAAAAGGATTTTGGAAAACCAGATAGTCTACTGGTGAGAAAAATAAACAAGGTCAAAATATACATTCTTATATCTTATCAAGTGAGTCAGTTTCATATCTAATTTGATATGATTTGATCAATGATTCCCCATATTAAATCTGGCTTTTCTATTCCCAGAACTCTTCTAGGTAAATCAGTTGGCTCCTAGATTGGGATTGAGTTCATCAATGAAGTTGTATTAAAACCTGTGACTTCCTTATAGATTCAATCAAGGACCAGAGACCATTGCTTTCTCTTGCACAAGGCACTTGGGTATTTATCAGACAAGTAATTTGAGACCTACCCAGTGTTTCCTACTATTCTCTATTTTGTTTGTTTACACAGAGTAGGTAATAAATTTCCAGGAAGCTGGCACTTCTAAAAGCTTGAGATCAAGGTGCCAAGACATAGGCCCATTGACATTTTATGGTTTCCTTTACTTAACACCTCAGGAACTGTGGCTTTCCCAGGACAAGAGACTCCAGTGTATATGGAATATCCCAGTATGTGTAGAAAAACAGAGGGGAACAATGAGTCTGACTCCTGTTAGAAACAAACTAGTCACACAATTTAACCTGCCTCCTTTGTCTGGGATAAGAAAAGGAAACAGCAAGAGCCCAAACTGAACCTAACATCGAGGTTTCCTTGCCACAATGCATCTAAACCAATGCCTTTAACAGTGGGTATGCCCGCTGTAGAGGGCAACAAAAATAAGAGAGGGTAAGAAGAAGATGGGAGATTGATTAGAAAAATATTCCAACAGTTAAAAAGAAAAGAAAGCTTGGGGAATGTACTGTATAGTTCTCCCCCCAGACAAATGCAGGACATAAGAGTCTCACAATTCCTCGTTCACCCTTAGCACTGGACTTTAGCACATTTGTGGCTAAACTCTAAGCACCTAAGGCAGGAAACCTGTCAGTTTGGTTCAGCACTAAATCCCCAACACCTGCTTCAGAGCCTGGCATATAATAGATGCTCAGTAAATAACTGTGCACTCATCCATCGCATTTCAGCACTCAACTTTACCTATCTCAATTTGTGTAGTGTTGGCCTTGACAATTAGATAATTGTAGGCCATTCCACATGCTTGTCTGACATCCTTCCAAAGGCATCACATTGTGCTTACTTGCTGTTATTGTCTCTCTGAGCTTGGAGGTAACTCACGACAAACATTAAAAGGATACTTTTTAAAAAAGATAAGACCTTCTCTTCCTATTGAGTAACCTCACCTGTGGGAGAAAGAAATCACGCCAGAAAAGAGTTGGGTGAAAGAGGAAGAGATTGGGGCTGGAATCTGCCTGAGTTACCTGGCCCGCAGTTATATCTAAGCAGCAAAGCAATTTAAGGACGTGGGCCGTAAAAAGAAAACAGCACCTGCCTTGCTGAGCAGTCTAGTCTGGAAATTGCTGGGTTAGCAACACGTTGCACCCTGTGAAAACTTGCAACTTCAATGTGAAAAAAGAGAGGTTTTAATTAAATTGGGTGTTTTTGAGTCTCCTGCAGAGAGTTGGGATTTGGGGGTTGAGAAACTGAGAACTTTTTTAGGATAAAGGGAGACTTCTCAGAAATCCTGGAACCCCACAGCCCTTGGTAAGATACTTCTTCATCCACGTGTGGCCACGTTTTAGCCTGTAAAAGCACTTTTAGAGTTAGCATTCTTTTGCAGCCAAGCAGGGTAACCCTGGAATGGTATTCTTGGTCTGTGGCCTGGGATTGTCCACACTGTGCTTTTCCAAATGGTTTTTGATGGACCGTAGGATATCAGGGGTGGGAGAGTTCCCTGTAGGGCTCAAGATATCTTAGTCTTTTGTTGTTTTTGTTGTTTTGAATTTGGAAAGATGGTATAAACGATATAAACGAGGTATGGTAGGATTAGGGGACATTTCTCCAGGCTTCAATCAGTGGACTCTGATACTCAATTCAGCTATGTTGATTGAGCACTTCCTACTTGTAAAGCACTATCCCAGGGTCTGTGTATATAAAGGGGGATATGTTGACAAGTCTGGCCTATAGAAGTTTGTAAATGAGCACATACTTAACTCTAATATAAGTAAGATTGGAAAAATTACTGCAAATACAAATAAAGAGGAACTTGGAGTAGGGAATGATAAATTCTTACCAAGGGAGTTGGAAGAGATCTCACTGAGGATGAAATATATGAGCTTGCCCTTAGAGGTTACCCAGTATTTCCATAGCTAGGGAAGATGGGATGGAAGAAAAAGCAAAGAATAAAGGCATGCTATGGGCAGTATGCTGAAAGGCTACCAGGTACAATGGATGCTGGGGTCAGTTGCCTGAGTTAAAACCATGGTTTTGTCTCACTTAGAAGCTGTGTGCCTTTATACACATTATATCCTTCTCTGTGCCTCAGTAGTCTCATGCTAAAGTGAGGATACTGATAGTATACACTTCACAGTTTTGTTGTGAGGATTTAAAGAACTAACACATATTAGTGCTTAGAATAGTACCATGCATATAATAAACACTTAGAAAGTGCTAGTTATTATTATTCTTCAATACAAATGTTTCTCTAACCTATCCCTTTGGGCTTATTTTACACTATTCTCCACTAGCCTACTACCCCAACAACTGGCTGGATGGTTTATGCACGTGCAAAGATGCCCTATATTTTGCTGTTCACGGCTTTTCCACTAAGTTGTTTTCTCTGCCCAGAATTTCTCCATCTAGCAAAATCCTCTCTATTCAAAACCTCTCTTAAACACCAGATGTAACTTCTAGACAAATATGAGTATCCTTATTCCACTTCGCAGGCATCATAGCAAATTTTTGGAAGCTTCCTTTCTGAAACTTCCCATTAACCAAAGCTACTACTGACCTTCTGGAGTGATTTATGAGGTCTGGGGAATATCAGGGTTTTCCCTTCCTTTTCCCTTGGGGGAGTAAAGGGTAGATTCATCTCCCTGCTATTTCTAGATTTCCCTGAAAGATGACAGCAACACAAAAAGAACAAGGTAAACCTGGTCTCTTGAATGTGCTAATGTTTTACTTAACCCAATCTGAAGGCCATTGTCACCTTTGTGAATCAAACAGGACTCAGAGAGAGCTCTTCATGAAGTTCCCAAGAACATTCTGGACCAGCCTATTTTAGAATGGAGAAGGGTCTCATCTCCTCAATTTGAAAAAAGCATTTCATAGATTGAGCTAGAGGAGTGATCCATGTGGATGAGGATGGAAGATTCCCCCATCAAAGAATCAGCAGGTTCAATGGCCAACATTGGAAGGAGAGTTGGGGTGTTGGACAGAATCCCAAAGACTTGATTGGGAATGCAAGGCTGAGTGGAAAGAAGCCTTTCCTATTTTCTGTTTACCTATCTGTTTGGGAGCAAATGGACAATCTCAGTCTCATGTTTTCATATCCTACTCTGTCAGAGTCCACCATAATGTAGTGCTCAGTGGAGAAGTTCAGAACTGAACCTGCAAGGCCTGCAGCTTCGTTCCCATTCAGCTCTCTCAAGCCTGGAGAATTTTGGCTGGGAGTGTGGGGGAAGGGAATAAGAAAAAGGGAGGACATGGCCCCAACCACCCACTGTGCCATTCCTGGGTTTTGATTAAAGAAGAAAATATTGGCTCTGACATTCTTGATTTGCAAGATCCAAATGTATTTTGACTTTTTAGAAGAACCAAGGGCTCATGTTTCACGGGAATGATCCTGCTCAGAACTTCTGACTCAAAACCTAAAGCTGCTTCTCGGTAGTTGAATGTACAGCAAGTGCAGTTAGCAAAGTGACATTGCAATGGCTGTGAGTTGCACAACAGCATGATGTCAGCCTTCTGATGAGAGCTGGGCTGTTGAGCAATGCCATTTGGAAGAGAGAGGTCACACACAGAAACCTGTCCAACAGTTCTAAGAATTTTATATCTTTAAAAATATTCAATATATTTCTTTATGTGTTGGGGCCCAGGCTTTCCAAATCCCTGATTAGTGTTTTTCCAGAAATCTCCCTTGAATCTTGGGTCAGGCAGTGAATTTCCAGTTGACAAGCTAAGTTCATTTTAAAATATCCTACAGTGAAATCAGGGTAGGGCATTTAAAGTGTGTGTGTGGGGGGATTTCCCAGAAAGGTCCCTGCTCATTGCATCTCCCCTCTCCTCCCAATTACTCTCACCTACAGCCTCTTTCTTCATGCTGAGTCTGGGATAACTGAGATCAAGAGTCTCCAAGAGGCAAGGTAGTTTAGACTCAGGTAAGGTTTTCCATCCCTTCATGCTAGCAGGCAGGAGACATGCATTCCATTGCATTCCATCATGCCTGGTACGGCAGCACCCTGCTGCTCCATCCACAAACCCTCGTCCCAGGATGAACCTAGCAGACAGCTTGGATAGGAAGCTGCCACTTCTCTCCCTGGCCCTGGGAAGAGATGAGTCATGAACATGAGCAGAGGACGAGGAGTTGGCTAACCAGTCCTAAAGAGTTGGGATCCCTCTGGATATTGCTCCCTGTAGAATGAAAGGAAAATGGCTGCATATCTGACAAGTGCTCAGTGGCAACAGCCTATGATATATGACCCTTCCTCTACTGATCGTTTACTTTGGCCCTTCAGTCATTATGCTAATATTTGTTTACTAAGGACATGTGATTTGGTAAAGAATTTCCTTCATGAAAAGGCAAACTTTTGTGATAGGGTATGGTGACCATCTTGGGAGCCTCTGAGGAGAGTTTTACCTCTTTTGAATTCCTAACACTGATAATCAATTTGTTCAATTTTTCAATTTAAAAAGTGGTGTGTGTGTGTGTGTGTGTGTGTGTGTGTGTGTGTGTGTGTGTGTATTCTAATCTAGACGATAAGGAGAGATCCTGAGGAGGTGATGAAGTATGAATAAATGTACTTCAAAGACTAAAAGTGGATTCTAAACACAAATGTCTTCATTTAGGGAAAATCAGAGAAAATACCTCAGGGAGGAAAAGGTATCAAATCTAACTGTTAGCATGTAATAATATTTTGTCAGGAGTTTTTCCCTCATTTCAGTTCAACTATAGACTTTCAGCTAGAACTAATCTTCTAATCAAAAGGGAACAAATCTATTTATAATTGACATAAATGATAGTCCTATTTATAGTTCTCTTTGGTGTTCCATGTTTCTCTGTGGGAGATTTTCCCTGAAACAAAAGCCTACTTTTTGAAGCAACTGTGTTCCAGGGACAGCATTGATCATTTCTGTTGCCCAAGAGATATATTTAATTAACCTCTTATCACTACTCATGGGATGGTGGAATATGGGAAGCACTGACCAATAATACAGCTACTCCTACTTTTGCCCTTGTAATTCCAGCAAAAAAGCATACACGACCCAAAAAGGAATAGCTGTCCCAACCTCTAGAGGAAGGTGTCTGGATGTCATCTTGGCTAACCCAGTTGCAACTTTAGAATGCACTCTAGCCTAGCACTCCATCAATTCAAACAACACCTCATTCAAGTTATCTCTAGAAACCTGTAGCTGGCTTTGATTCCCTAGAAACTTTGTGATGACTCCAGAGGTATTATCTTGACTGATACTCACAAATGCCCCCCCCTTTTGAAGGCAGAACAGGGCTGACAGTACCCCATTTACAAACAAGAGAACTGCCTAAAGTCACTCAGCTTATAACTAGCAAAGCCAAGTCTCCTTAGGGTGTTCAGGTCCTCACCTCACAATCAGAGTCCATTTTGACACCTAACATCATCACTTTGATAAAAAAAAAATATATGTATTATTCAAATATGTCCAGATACACATAGTTAGATTTCTGTTTAATTTGGAAAAATACCTGTTTTGAGGAATACTTGTGCTGAAAGAAAAGGAGTGAATGATGCCCATGTTCTCTGTGTCAGATCCTGTCTGACCTGGGAGATACAGAGAATCAGGTGGACGGGGAACCTCATGACTCCAGGTAGGATTTGAATACATCATTGAACTTGAGTTGGAAAGATTGGCCTGGCAACTTCACAAAGGGAGAGATTTTTTCATGTACTTCCCATCAATTCAAAGTCAAAGCAGCTTGTTCACCCAGTATTTCTTGCCTCTCTCAAGCACCAGAGCACATCCATACCTCTACCTAGTTAAGGACCCAGGCAGAGAGAAGGTACATGAAGGTGACAAATTCCATCTTCCTTTTAAACATCAATGGAAAACCTCACAAGACTATATGTATAGAGAGAAGAATGAAAATTCTCAGTATTCATCTGGAAATTTAGTAAACATGTTTTGACATCTGCCATGTCCAGGAGGAATAGAAAAAAAGAATGCCATTTTTATATTTTATTAATTATTTTAATGCTGTCAGTTTACCTTGATGATAATTCCTACACATGGGTAGAGGTTGCATTCTTAACCAGACTGAAGGCAACTTAAGGCAGGCTTTTACGTTGTATCTGGAGAACATGGTGTGTGCTTGTTAATATATTAGTTGTCTCCACTTGCATTCTTGTTTTAACTTTCTCTTGA
Source organism: Ursus americanus (assembly GCF_024610735.1). Taxonomy (NCBI): domain Eukaryota; kingdom Metazoa; phylum Chordata; class Mammalia; order Carnivora; family Ursidae; genus Ursus; species Ursus americanus. Next base: position 18,776,148 of record NC_142143.1, on the reverse strand, counting down.
TTTCTAGCATTATCCTGGGTACATATTAGTCCATAAAACATTGTTTAATTGAATTACATTTTAGAAGAATGACTTTCTTCCTTCTAGTTCATATTTTACAACCAGTTATTCTGATCAAAATCTGTTAAGTTGGAACCATTTCTGGAGCCACTAAGTTCTGACTCCATAACCTTGCATCTTGTTGATGGGTTCTTCCTTCTGCCAGGGAAAACAGAAATGAGAGTGCCTTTCTGGGTGTTCAATAACTCTGGAAATGGATACCTTTGAATGCAGTGTGCAAAATTCTTTCTGTTTCATTTTTTCAAGGGTATTTGTGCTCTACCTGGCACTGGCTCAACTCACTGTTTCAGGCCTCCTCCCCCAGCCCCCTTCCCCCCCGTCCCCCGCCCCCTGCTGGAATAGACTGACTCCTGTAATTCTGACAAAGCTGAGCATACCAAAGGGTTTGCTGATGCTCCTTGTGAGACATGCAATAGGGATTTAATCAGAAGATCACAGCCAGCTTCCAACAAAAAGGATCATGTTCTGTTTACCTAAATTCCCTCAGTAGTTTCCTTTAGATACAGCATTTCTCACTCCCTACTTGAAAATGCTTAAAAGTCCATGGAGACCTTTCGAATCAGCCATGTCTGCATTTCAAATGAGTTACTACCTTCTTATGGGCACACACAACTAATCTGGGCTGGAAGGCCAAAGAAAAATGGATAGCTTAATTAATTCCATGTGGGCATGGACTGTGTTGTATATAAGGGGGTATGTGGGATTTTACAGAAGATTAATAAAACAGCCCTCACCTTCGAGGAGCTTATAGCCAACCAGATGGTATAAAGCATGAACATTACCAAAAAACACAATATAGAATAGATTATAAATGTTGTAAGAGTAATAGTATTGTTATATAGCGGAAAGAGAGTTGACATCTGGCAGAAGGTTTTTCAGAGGAGGTAACATTTGAAAGAAGAACAGGAGGAAAGCCCAGGGAAATAATATATATAGTAGGAAATCACCTAGGTTAGATGTTGAATATGTAGGGAGCATTTGTAAACTCAAATGCCTATAAAAGCCAAGCAAATCATGTAAAGGAATGAGTGGACCACGGCAATGCAATAGAAAGTGGTGAAGATTTTGGTGCTAATGTAGAAGTAACAGTCATTTATATTGACAGATAATTCAAAGTTTTGTAAAAACACTGCATTTGCCAAACAAAATACTTCTGAAGATTGGATACAATTTACAGACTGCCAGTTTGTGAGCTTTGCTGTAGGGAAATGTGAGGAAATACAGTTGAAAAGTTAGATAGAGGTCTTATATAAAATGCCTTACTGTCAAATTGTGGAGTTTGGATTCAATTTACTTAGCCATGGATGGTCACTGAAGTTGTTTAAAAAGGAATAAAGTGATTAGAACTGTGCTTTAGAAAGATTAATTTCATGGGTGGGATGGCTGGTGTCAAGCAATATTGGACACAGAGTGATCATTGAAGAGGCTGTTGCAATAGTTTTGGTGAGTGATGAGGAGGACCTAAATAGTGATGGGAATGGAAGGAAGGACACATGTGTAATCTTCCAGTGAATTGGTAACAGCTGTTCTGGATCTCGGTGCAAAACAAACTACAATGCTACAACTCACTTTGTCTGAAGAGTTGGGTTTGATGGTCTTCATTGTCCTAAACACTTGGAGTGATTGCGTAACTTGTCCATTGCATTGGCTGGGAACCTGGTCTTTCTTGCTTTACAGGGTCACTGGCCAAAAGTTCCACTTACTCTTGAAGAAATCTCCTTTTGATGATCTCTAAATTATTGAATGTTCAGTTTTTCAGATTTGGGCTCTTCCTTCACCAGGAAGACTTGATCGTCTTTTAAATTTTACCTGAGCTATGTACCCTTGCTAAGTTTGAGGAGAGCAATGAAACACCTTAAAGAAAAGTTTTGTGTCATATTTACATGAATCAGAAGTGGCTAGTCTAATGTGTGGGTGATAGTGCAAAGGCAATAAATGAGTGTTGTGTTGAATAAAGAAGAAAGGTGTATGGTTAATATCCAAAGAGATCTTGCGTATCTGGGGAAGGGGTGGCACAGGTCCATGTATGCTGAGGCCCGATGGGTATATAGATGAATAAAGCAAGCCTGTAAGGCACTGTGGTTAGCTGGAGGGTCATATATCCCACCTAACAATCTCTAGCCAATGGCTGCTATTCAGGAATGCTGGCCAGTAATTCTAGATCACCTAACTTTTCAAGAGAAGCTGTTAATCTTTTTTCAAATTTAAGATCTCTTGGTTTTTATAATTCCAAAATTTAAAAAGTATATTTGCTGGTGCAAACAAAACATGTTTGTGGGCTAGATTCAGGTGGGGTGGGAATAGGGCACCATTTTGTGACATCTACTCTAAAGTAACTCCATGAGGGTAGTTAGTGTCTTTACTCACTCCTTTCATTATTAGTGTTTTGCTAAGCAGAGGGCACTCAATGAATGGTGTAGGTTGAAATACTATAGGGAGGGAACACTTCTATCTTATCCAAGCTTGGGGTTCATGAGTGCTATTTAATGGGTCCTCACACACAAATGAGAAATCTCTTTGAAGGCATGGGTTCGTCCTCTCTTGGGTAGTGCTTAGCACAGAATAGGTGCCCAGTCAATGCTATAATTAAATAAGTTAGTGCCATAATTTTACTTCCATACATTTTACTAAAGCTCTGAATAAAAGTAATGAAAGAAGAATTCTAATAAAGAAACAATAGCTCTATATCCAGTTGGATTTCTTAAAGGATTTTAGAGATTTCCATGAAACAACAGTAAATGTTAGTTTTGGAAAAGGTCTTAGAGAGTATCTTGTCAACATTCTTTCAGTGGGTAGAGTGCCAAGGAGTAAGGGATGTTGCATTAAAATTCTGTGGATTAAGTCTAAATAAATTAAATATATAATTGTGAGCTAAGTCTAATACCACCAGTTGAACTGAATATAATCAAGAGGTGACAGATACTTAAAGTTTAAGGAAAATGTATATGAAAAAAATGTGAAAACTATATCTATGACTTATTTTTTTCCCTCTGGAGAACTGTGAAAAGAGATCATAGTGACCCCATTTCAGAAGTGGAATGTCATGGTTCAACTTATTATTGTTCCAATGGAAATAGGTTTTGAGACTCATGGGACTATTCACCAAATTTACCAAGTCATTTAGTGGTAAACCTCTGAGTAAATCCAAGATGCCCAAAGTACCTCATTCAAAGCCCTCCCTCTTTTTTCTAGTGTCATTCAAGGAAAAGAAGTTATAAACTGTCCCTCTCTTACTTTTACCTGCCTTGCTGTGGGATGAGCTCTTTCTGAACAAGCATGTCCTTTAGCTATCTGAACTTTCAGTGATGGGTTCAGGTTAGGGAACTTGCCAAGTTCCAGAAAGGGTCTAGTGAAGGCTTTCAACTGGGGACCCAGCTGCATCTTTGCAAAGCAGTTTTAAAGTTTTCCCTTCATCTTCCAATAGGAAACAGAAATCCACTTAACTCAAAACCATTTCTTTTAAATTCCAATAGCAAACCTAATGGAACTAATCAACTGAGAGTCATAAGAAATAATACTAGAACCTGGCTAAGCATGACAAAGGAAGCAATTTGATATGAGTAAAACACACATTTGTCCACTCAATGCAATTAGAAATATTTTTTTTAAGGACACTTGCTTGGCTGTTCTTATAAAATGTAACTATTGAAAAAGAAGCTGGCAAGATCTGAAGGATTGGATCTCAGTTCCTGGCCCCAGTGATGGGTTTGGAAATTGCAGCCACAGCAATTAGGAGTTCCAATTTCCAGTTCACAGAAGGTCAGGCCTTGGGGTTATCCTTGGAGCAGTTCTATACTTCCTCCCAGGAAAGGTTCTACCAACCTGAAGGAACTGGGGACTTGATACGGTTGAATCAGCATATATATTGTTAATGATCACAAGCATGTTTGGCCCCAATAACACTTTTCAAATATTCAGTGGAAGTTCAGCTCTGACTAGCTTGTGTTCTCTTTCTTAACAGACAAGTCACCAATCAACATGTACCTGTTATTCCCTATGATTCCCTAGACCAGGGCTCCTCAAATCCCCATGTGCATATGAATCCTCTGGGTATCTGTTTTAAAATGCAGATTTTGTTTTAATTGGTCTGGAGTAGAGCCCCTGATTTTGCATTTCCAGCAAGCTATCAGGTTGTTTTGAGTAACAAGGCCTTAGTCTTCACATACTAAACTCTATTTTTACTATGTGACATGTGTGACCCTTAGAATGTTTGTTAATCAAACCAAATTTTCCTATCATAAACAAGAGACTATTTCTTGCCACTTTCCATGGTCTTCAATAACTTCTGGTTTCTTCTAAGAGACTTCTCTGTTCTTTATTATTGCCATTGTTTTTTTTGTTGGGGGAGCATATCGATATCATTTATATTGATTGAAATCAATTACCTGGTAAATGACTTTAAGACACTAAGTGATCAGTGCCTACTTCAGAACCAGCCAGAAGTGAGTCCTTCTGTGTCTTTAGCTTACACAGCATAGTGTTTTCTTGAAGTGTTACTGAACACTTGTCTGGCTTTTCTGGTAAGGGAGATTTCCATAATTGCATGCAAAGCACTAGTAATCTACAGAAATGCCAGCCAGATTTGTGGCACTAATACCTTTTACAAACCTTATGATTCAAATGACTCAGGGCCCACAGACTGTCTATCTTAAGGTAAGCCTGAAATGATGCTTATTGTATGAGTATGTCATTGATCTTCGTAGAATCTATCCCCAAATATCTGTTCCATAGTGGGAGGCAAGAATCAGCAAAAAAGAAGGAATCTTTGGAAAGCCAAAAACATCTCTACACAAAATTGAGAGAGCGGAATTATAAGGTGAATGCAATTAACTGGCAGTCGTGTCTATGCCGAAAACAGAATCATCCCTTTAATAAGGAACATTTGCTGTCCTTGACAAACTCACAGTGAAATGGTTGGATCCATAGGAAGGAACATGCTGAAAATGGTTTCAATATGATTCTGTTTTTTCACTCAATAACCATTGATTGAGGATGTCCAGCCAAAAACAATGAGAAAATGAGCCAACAATAGTCTTACCCTTTGACCATATTAGATATAGTTGCAGCTGAAATTTGTTATATGTTTCAGTAATAACAAAGCATCCATATGGAACAAATATTTGGCAGTATGGCAGCTGATGAAACCAGGAAAAATTAGACAAATTATCAATCGCTCGCTCCCAAATTACCCCAAAAAGAAATTAGATCCATTTTCAGTAGCTTTGCTTTCAAATTTCTTCATTCCATGAGTCACCACTACCTTCTGCCAAACTAAATATGTCTATGAACGGCTGGAAACTTTAATGGAAAGAAACATAAAACTCAAAATACGTAGGAAAATTTAAGCTTCTTCATGGAAGACCTTCATGGAAGACTAGCAAGTCAGGAATGCGTGGAGACAGAAATAATGCATCGACAATACCTTTTGTTTTGGGTGGCTTCTGAGTTAACAAGCAATACAAAATGCATAAACTAGGCAACCGGCTGACATGACCTAAAATTAAAGGTATCTCTAAAAAGAAATTAGCTCTTTACTATTTTCTTTTAAACCTCTAATCAATCAAACTACTAGAATCTATGAAGATCCATAATCCTATAGTCATGTTCATCAGATTTGGAATAAAGAGACTTGATGATGGGTGATAGAAGTTGGGAAAAAAAAGTTTTCTGGTTGGTTAAGGGCTCAGATTTTCAAACACTATTCTAATGCATTACACCAGAAGTGACTGACATAGCAGTTCTGAGTTGCTAGTACTACCTTTATGTGAATTAATCAAGGTTAAGTTTAAAGTGTCCTCTTGTGCCTTAAAGAGCCCTGGTCTAAGCGAGGTGACAGAATTGCAGTTCTGGCTTTCCCACTAGTATACTTTGTGACCTCATGCCCATTATGTTATTTCTGGACCTCGCTTCCTTTATCTGAGAAGTGAGTGTACTGAACCAGATTGCTCTATATGGTTCTTTCTAGATCTGCAATTCTTCAATTATGTTGTGGCAAACAAAAATTACTTATTCTCTGAGGGCTGGTGCTCCAGCTGTTATACCTACCTTGGGGGCTTATTTGCCAAGGATACCATTTGTTATGTGCCTTCCCTTGACTACCATCACTCCTTTTAGTCTGAATATCTCAGATGAGATAGAGAAGAACTGAGTGGAGGTTCTGTTTGTAAAACCACTTCCACAGATGGAACCTCTTTGTGAAGGCTCTTTTGGTAGACCTTGAAAATTCTCTGTTGACTAGAATTAGCTCACTGTTGAGCTAGGAGAAATTTTTACTGGGGCAATAGTGAAGGGGTCCCAAGAAATGATATCTCAAATAGGCTTTTTTATTCTATACCTTAAATCTCAGATCCTTAATGGTAGCAGTAGCAGATGGAACGTCATGGGGGTATATTCTGGGGACTGATAGAAAGAAATAGCTATTGGAATGACTTTGTCAACGTCAAGTCAAGCAGTTTTATTAAGTGCCCAACACTGGAGGCTATGGAGGACAGAAAAAAAAAAACAAAACCTTAAAACTTTATTTTTCTGAAAGAGCTCAAAATAGAATGAAAATTCATGGCAGCAGTGACCAGTATTTGACTGTGAGGTTCAAAAGTGTCTTTGCTAAGTCAAATATTGTGTCTCTAAGAGCTGTTGGATGTGAGCCTCTGAGATAGAAGAACCACATGCCACATGGTCACTGGACCATATGGTGATAAAACTCAATTTTTATTTCATCAAAGCCATGCCTCCCCCCCCCAAAAAAAATTCAATTCCCCTAAGTCAGGGTGAGATAAGGAAGCAGTTACACTGGGCAACCTGAGAGTGCACAGATACTTTTCTGATTAGTGAGTACATTCCCTCTGCTGAACGCTGCATTTTGAGGCTGAGCAGAAATCACCAATAGCTGACTTGGGAGAATGGAAATCTTTTGCCTACATGTGAAACCTCAGTGACTACCTAAACACTTTGAGGAGACAGACTCTTTAAGCAAGCTTAGTGTGTTAACATGATAGGCTCTGTCTTTTTTTCCTGCTTCCTGCAATGAGGGCATGAATAGTAATACTGGGTGAGCTGAAAATCCATTAGTTAACTCTTGGGCAGTCTAAATGCAAAATGATATGTTAATAGAAGTTACCAATATACTTTTCATTCTAATTAATAATTTTGAGATGATACACTGCTAAATTAACTTTTCTAGGTTATAATTATTAAAGAACAATTGAACTAATAGGTTAATGTCATTAATAACTGAAGTCGAACCACTGAACTAATTTGTGGTGATGATTAGAGGGACAAGGCAAAGCATTCAACTCAATCAATTACCAGTAACATATTTGATGGCCCCTTAGGTTTTCTAAGCCTTCTATAGTTGAGCCTCAAAGCAAGTCTGAGGTGTAATATTTTAACTCCCACTTTACTAATAAGGAGAATGTAAGACCCAAGGATATTAACTAACTGTGCCAAGGGGGAAAGGTGCTATTAAGTAGGGGAACTGGGTGAGGCTCAAATGTGGAACTTCTGGTTTCCAATGTAATACTTCATTGATCTTCTTTCTGTTTTCTGCGGGGGTTGTTTCTGGGCAATAAAATGCCTCTAATGATATTTAGATAAGGAAGACACAGAAGGTATGAGAAAAACTGTGGCCACCATACCTGAGCCAGGCCTTTCACTTATGGGATATTGACAGCTATTTATTATATGATTAAGAAGGAAACGACCGTAAGTATTGAGGTCATAGATAACGGGCTTCTTTTTCATTTGCTCCAAGTGGTCATAATCATATTTCTAAGCACAAAGTTTTGCTTTACACCACTTCTGCCTTCCTTTACTGCTGTTACTAAAATGAGTTCCATAGCTATAACATAAAATGGAGTGCCGACAAATACCTTCTAGGTAGCCTATAGGAAGAGCTTTTTATTTTCAGAGAAAAGTTTTTAAGACCACAGTGAATCTTCTCATTGTTTACTCAGGGCAATGGAACATAGACTCCTGATTAACCAGTGACTGATAATTAGTTTCTCTGTTACTTTCATTCATGGCTTTCCCATCCCTCTAGTGGCTTCTCTTTTGGAAACCTCTAGTGCAGTAGTTCTCAACGAGGGTGATTCCACATCCTCACCCTGGGGGCATCGGGCAATGTCGAGATGCTTTTGATTGTCATGACCCAGAGGGAGGTTACTGGCATCCAGAGGGTAGTAGTCAAGTATGGTGTTTAACATTCACAATGCAAAGAAGAGCCCCCCCCCCAATAAAAAATTATCTGGCCCAAAATGTCAGTAGTGCTGAGGTTGAGAAACTGTTGCCAATGGCACTCTGGGGGAGGTGAGTCGGGAGTATGAGAATGAAGTAGGATTTAAAAACATCCACTTGGTCTCACAAAGGGGCTGGGGCTGGGGCTGGGGGCAGTGAGGAAGGAGAAGTGAAGAGGCCAAAATCTATAGTATCCTCAAATCAGTTTAATACAGAATTCTAACTGTTGGTGCTCCTTTCCCCAGTTTCATAGATAATCAGGAGTTGTTGGCTGCAAGTGGGTTGGCTCAGTGCAGACTTTCTTAATCACTTGCCTCTGATGAAAGAGCCATTTCACCAGGGTAAATGGCACAGAGGTAGTACCATCTTCCCAGCAATATTCACAGAATTGACTCTATGACTAACCTGATTTCAAAGTTTAAAAAGACCCTCCAATAGCCTTTTTAGTACCTCATAAAGACCACAGATGAAAGAAGAAAGTCTGAAGAGATTCATAGAGTATTTGCTTGGAAGGCTGCAAAAAAATCAGGTGTAAATTTCTTTTGGCCTGGGGCCGTGAGAGAAATCTCCAGAAAAAAAGCTGATCCAACAACTCGTCAGACTGTTTCAGATTTTCCAGGAGCACAGCTTTGCTAAGTCATTCCAAAGCAGCTCTACCCAAGTTGACATTGGAGAGAGTGACCAAAGAGTCAGAATAATATAATATACAATAATAGTCTAAATTATGACCTTAAGTGGACTTGGAATGTCTAAAGCACATCTGAAGGTTTTGTGTAATGTATAAGAAAGAGGCAAGGAATTACTTTGGTTTGTGCAAATTTCTACAGGAAGGGAAAAACATTAAACTTAAGTTTCAGGTGAGTTTATTGGAATGAGAAAGCCACCAAGATCTATATTCATTTGGGTGAGCTTGATTGGAGGCCTCTCCCAGGCCATTTTAACTTATCTGGTAACTTTGACATAGACATGGTTCATTGCTGCCAAAGGCCAAACACTGCATTGGAATCAGAAGAGAGAATCAACAGTATCTTTTTCTATTTCTGACACTAAGTAGCAGTGTGACCTTGGACACATTACCTGTTTGTGAGTTTCATTCTTGATGTTTGACTATTTTTCAAGGGTTTCCAGGCTTGCAGCAGTCTTTATTTTTACTTCCTTTGAATAATCAGGTTTTTTTCAGAAGGAGATATTAGAGAGATGTATACTTGATCAATAATCAGGTTCTTGGGTGTCTTTCCAGGGGCTTCAGCGTGTTTTTTGTTTTTGTTTTTGTTTTGCATGGAAACCCTATCCTGTAGTCCTGTAGTATGCATGAGCATTAAATGCAAAAGGTTTTAATTTAAGAGACTGTGTGGTCTCTACTGGTTGCACAATTTCTCTTTGTGTCTGTGCCGCTGCTGATCAAATATTGCAAAGCCATTAATTACCTTAGGACAAATGCAGAGAGCCACGTGCAAAAGTTCTGGCCAATTGCATAAAGCAATATTGCCAGATATAAAGTAAGTGAAGGGTTTTTCTTGGTATTTAAGGTTCAGTGAAAAAGTAAGAGGGGCAGTTATGCCAAGAATGAAAAGCCAGAGCTTGCCAAGTGCTTCTTTAAGTGGCTTTAGCCAATATGAGACTAAACAATGCATTAAATAGGCATACAACTTACTGCAGTTAAGGAATTGCACGTCAAATAACAGCTCTTTGCTGTTTTAAACATGATCTCACATATAGATAAAGACAAACAAAATGCTATGTTGTCATCTTCTTAGTCTAACAGCTAATAAGTCCTGAGGATTTGAACTTTCCAGGCAACCAAAAGTAATTCTTTGTGATGTAAGAGCTTGCTGATGTTTCACAGAGAGGTGTAGGATGGAACTCTGCCAGGGCAGCAGCTCAGTGCAAGAATGATTTTTTGCCACCATGGTTGTCAAAGACATCTGGCTGAATAAAAGAGCAAAGGCTTTGTGGCCCATTATTGAGAACAATGAGAAATCTACTTGAGAGAGATCTTGTTGTACCTGTTTTCAGTGTCTGATTCTTTGTTATAGGCTGTGAAATGGGAAGGAAGCCTGCTAGAGGGATGAGGTCGACTCTTAACAGAGGCCCTGAGGAAGGCCGGCATGGTACGTGACGTCTGAAAAAGGTATATGGTGGCCCAGGGAATTTGAAGAATACCAAAACTCTCTTCTGGATCCAAAATGCCTAACTTACCAGCCACGTAAGATACGAGACATCCAAAACCAAAAGTGTCAAACAACTGCTTGAGTGATACCTGCACAGGTGGAAGCCTTATATCCAGACACCTGACTACTCTCATAACTCCTTCCATGGTTAAGCTGGAGAAGCCTCTTCCTCCTGGCACACTATCTGGATTATGGAACCTGTGACCACCTCTCCTTTACCACCTCTCTCCCATAACACCCAGAGAAAGATTCCTGGTCCAAATAAACAGCCCTTCTTCAGTTGGTCTTTGAGAAATAATAGCTGTAAGAAATGAGGTACTTGAAGGTTGCTGGCAGAGAAGGAAAAAAACTTGAAGTTGGCTAGAAGAGGAGCTCCCCCAGATCATACTGCATATCTTGGTGCTCACAGGTGACCTGCAGTGTTTGGTCTGAGTAGGGTCCAGTCTCTTGAACAGCAGCAGCCCATAATCAAAGACTTTTCTTGTGTACCCTGAAGAAATTCAATTAGTATTTCCTAAATTTTTCTGGAAGATAAAATGTAGGGTCATCACATGAATATCTCCCTCATGCCTCCTTTCAAGGAAGTGTTCAGAATCAACTGGGTTACTCTCTCTCAGAAGAGGACTGGGATTTTTGGAAGCATCTCCCTATGCCATAACATTTTGGACCTCTAAACAATGTAAATGGCCAAATGAACATGCTTCTTGGAGACAAGAGACCTTAACTTTGGTTCTAGATCCATCCAGTGAGGTAAGTCACAAAATCTCAGTGTCTCACGTTTCTCATTTGTCCTGAGAAGCAATAATTCTTGCTTTCCAGGGGGTAAAACCAAAGTGAGAGAGCTGATGCAAATGGATTTTGAAAAAGTAAATATAGTAGTCAAACGTAAGACATTCTTCTTCTTACTGATATTGCTATATGCCTATTACTATTAATAATAGGTTTTATCAGCTACCCTTAAGGAGAGAAAATGAGTGTATAACTAATTGGGCTGTTCAGATACCTCAACCTTTGCAATAGACTGCGACTGGCCCCACAAGAGAGTAAATAAGTATTGCTAACATGCATATGGTGCTTACTATGTGCCAGGCACTATTCTAAGTTAATATGTTCTAATACATTAACTCATTTAATCCAAATACCAGTTCTATGAGGTAGGCCCCACTTTACAGATGAGGAAATTGAGGAACAAGGAGGTTAAGTAATTTGCTCAAGGCCACCCACCAAATAAGCTAGAATTCAAACTCTGAATTATTGGCAACAGAGACCATGCTCTTGGTCTTGAACCATTCACTCTTCTGCTGCTTATAATTCTCCATCAGGGAGATGGTCTTAAAGAATATGAAAATGTCAGGAAAATGCAAATTATTTTCTAGTTTTGCACAGAAACTATCACTTTTTTAAGTTGTCCTTTGGTTGCATAGACTGGTCCTCTTGGGCATATTTAAAGAGTAGTAGCAAGCATTTAGGATCAATATAAAAACTCATTACTTTTCTTTAAGAGTATCTGTGGCCTATTAGCTTAGTGGTGCTAATGAGGCTGGGGCCATAAGGTCAAACCCCACATGTGCCAATTAATTTCAAAGAGAAAAGCTTTTCCACAGCCAGAGACTGTACCCTTAACTTTGACCAGCTGTCATACAAATGCATGGCTGGGGGTGTAAGGGGTACCAAGCTATGGAATATGAATGGTGTAGCTCAAACCCAGCCCCACTCAAAGCTAATGATGTATATCTTTGAATGCCCTGAACTATAGGCTGGCAAAAGGCGGTTGGCCAAGGTTTAGAAGCCTACAGATTCTTATTTGTCCCATCTGATTCAATAAATGGCAACTAAAAACTGACCTACCCACTTGTTCTCACATCCAAGAGAGTGAGAAAATGTAAAGATGAGAACTGTCAGCTGGTCCTTCCTCACAAAGAAACATGGCAATCTGCTTGCATGAGACATGTGCTCCTTTGGCCAGATGACCTTCGTATATTTGGTCCTGTCTGAGCTTCTATTCCATTCCTGAGGGGTTGGAACCCAGCTTAAAACAAAACAAAACAAAATAAAACAGAAGCTGGCTACACTTTCTTTAAGTAGGTGGAATCTTCTATCTTTGGGGGCAAATGGAAACTCTTTAGGGAAGATAAAGGACACTAAATGTTCTTGGGTCACTACTTAAATCTAAGGTTCCCCTTTCTTGAATAGCACCAAATCCTTGTTCATTACAACCTGGACTACGAGTCTGTTAAAGTTAGAAGTCATTTACTTTAACAAAATCCCCTTGTTTTATGGACAAGGACATTTTGACCCAGGAAGTTTAAACGCCTGCCAAAGTCATACAACTAATGAGTGACAGATCTGGGAGCAGTTTTCTGAGGACTATATTTCAAATGAAAGAAGCCTGAGTTAATAATAATACCTAGATCTAGGAAGGTTGTTGCAATCAATAACAAATTCATTGCAAAGTTTCACTTAGCCTCCATAAAGCAGTATGTTTTAACACTGAAGAATGCCCTTAGTTTACTCAGACCTGTTCTTAATAACTATGCATTGGAAGTATGTTTTACAAAAGCTATAAATCTGTGATAGCTGAAAGGGTATCCAACTTTCTTTTCTAATTGATTTACTTCTCCTTTTTCCCAGACCGCTGAGGTAAAGCATACACAGTTTATTTAAGAGACTGTTTATAGACTCTTAAAACTAAAAAGGACCCCAGAAACTTGCTTTCTTTTGGTTGCTCTTAATTGAAACCATCCAAGATGGTTGGTTGTCTGTCAATTTTTTAAGTATCTCCAAAGAGAGAAATTCCACAAGCCCCTAAAGTACATGTTAAAACGGTTAATCACTATGACTGTCAAAAAATTATATCTATGGCAAGCTCAACTTCTTCTTTTTCACTCGCAGCTCTTTTCCTCTTGCTATGTCTCATGCAAAATGAGGTTACAACAAGCCCTTCTCTATGAGGGCTCCATCAATCTGGTGAGATAATAGCTAGCTCTTTCCCACTGTGCCACTTCATTACGCCACCATTTTTCTCACAGGACTGTGAGAGCACAAGACTGGCTGATACCTTCTCTTACTATGATGCACAGGGAAGAATTAGTAATTAGCTCTTCATTGGAACTTTCATTTCATAAAATGTCTGGGGAAGCTGCATTAATTATAGAGGAACTGTTCCACTTATGCTGGAAAAATTGTTCACAAAACAGATAATCTAGAAGTTTGCTTCCACTGTGTTGTAGTGAAGCTTGTGCTTATAGAGAAATATGAGCTCATTCACACGCTGGGTCAGTCTATACAAAGTAAACATTAAAATTTTTTTTATTCAGAACTGTTCTGTTTCTGATGGGGTAAGAAAACTCCCCTTGTTAAACATTCTGACCTGACAGAAAAGATAAATATGGAGGCAATTTTCTTTTAGATGTTTGAATTTCAAATGAAGATCAGAAACTGCTTTTCACTATTAAAAAGAGAAAACAACAATGAAACTATACTTTCAAAATGGATTTGAAGCAGCTTAAAATAAAAGGCACGGCCACAATAAAACTTTGAAAATAAGGGTAAAAACAATGAAAAGAGTTAACTGACTGGGGATAGAGGTGAGGAAGACTGCTTTCCTCTAAATAGTATTTCAAAGACCCATAAATGCTTAGAACTGACTTCTCCACACACACTAAATCTCAGGGGACAAAAAGGAAACTCAATAAAATTTGTTGACAACAGTTAATGCCTGTTAGAATAGTTGGCTCAGACACAAAACAGACCGTCAGTGTAGCTTGGGGATGATGACCAAAATGTAGCCTCTAAGTCATTGTTAGTATATGCCATATTCAGTTGAATAAAAGAAAAACAATTTTATTCAATAGCTGGGTAAATAGGAGATAAGAATTATCCAAAGTACTTGACAAACCTAATTCTTTATGGTTTAGAAGACTAAGATCCCAAATAAGTAATTCCACTCCATTCAATTGGATTCAATTCAATTCAAGCTTGTCAGTTCAATGATCAAATATGAGCCTCTACTATTTCAGTCATTGAGCTAGTTACTGGGATTCAACGGTAAATAAAAATAGTCTTTGGCATCAAGGAGCCCATTGAGAGGGTAGATCCTGGTTAGATGATTTTAAATGGGACAAAATATTCAGGAAAAGCAAAAAAGACTATAATCTATTCTCCTATGATTATTTTTCTCTTATGACACTTGATAATACTTATGTGTATTTTTTTAATCTCCTAACTAGACTATGAGTTCTTTGAAAGCAAAGTCAATTTCTCATTCATTTCTAGGCATCTCATTCATGCCTAGTACAGTGTCTGACATATAGCAGATGCTCCATTGAAGTTTTAAATTAAAAAATTTAAAGAGGCTAACTTCTCTTGGGCAAAAAGTACTGTCCAGTTGACTAGAAAGTTAACGAGAATACTTTTGGTCTATGTCAGACAAAGAATTTACATAAGGCATGGAATTCTACAAGGCAGAATTTATGAAACATAGTCTCAATGACAATACTGACAATAGTCACAATCTTTGAAACCACTTTCTATCCAAAGTCATAATCTAAACATCAAAAGTTGCTATATATAACCTTTCCCTTTCAAGTTATTAGAATGGAGTTGAAAAATATTTGCTAAAATTTGATCATTGTAGTAACAATAAAAGAACCTTTTTGGTGCCTTGAAATTGGTTTCCATCATAGTTGCTCAATACTATTGGCTGTCTGTTTGCACATATATCAGTATTATATGGTTACTTGGGACCAAATCATTATTTACATTCCTGTTTTTCATTATCTAATGCAAACATCACAGGCACAGAATGATCCAGTTTCCTTGCACTGTACATGGAAATTTGGAGCACATCAAGTTGAACAAGACAATTCACCCTGGCACATAACAGAAGACATAACATAATTGTGGGCTTGGCAATCACCTTGATCCTTGGATCAAAGGAAATTGCACAAATGGATTATCAAGGCAAAAAAAATCCTCTTGGGCATAATATGTGAGAATTACTTTTTCATTTTTTTACATGTGCATCAGTAGCAGTAAAGCAAAGAATAATGACAACCCATCATTGGGTGATGTTGATGTAACACATTTGCCTTTCACTATATATTTCAAAGGTAAAACAAATCTGCTATTTGAAAAGTACCCACCCAATGAACTTATTCATCTGCACTACAACAGAGAACTGGATAAAACTGCTTTATTGCCAGAAAAATGAATTCACTCTATTAAAGCATTAGCTGGAAAAAGAGGGTTGTTTGCCCATTCAAGTAGTAAAAAGCACTTCTCATTCTGTCACATGTTGTTTAAAGACTATTTGTTGCCAAATCTCTGGTGAATACAGATCATCAATCCCCATCAGCCTCTCTCTTCCCATCTCCCAGACTCATCCCAGACTGCTATATTCAGGCCCCTCCCCCCAGCCTCTCTCCCTCTCTCTCTGTCTCTCTCTCTCTCTCTCTCTCTCTCTCTCACACACACACACACACACACACACACGCACAGGCACACAGGCAGACACCACCTTCCCTGGGAAGAAGATGAGAAAGACTTGAAGTGTGTGAGTCATCAGAGGAGCTATTCAAAGCTTAGTGGGCAACTGAGGTAAGCTGTCTACACTCGAGTGATAATGAACCTCTAAGAATGATTCATGCTCACTGCGGACCTGAACATCAGTTTCCTGGAACCCTCTAAAATTCCAAATAATTATATAGAATGAGCAATTGGCTTTAAATCTTTCACTGTCCTATAATATACAAGGAGACAGATGCCTCCGAGGTAGATTCTGTAAGTGCTCAGTTCCCCCAGGCAACATCGACTTATGTTTGTGTTTATTATTTGCAAACATTGACTGGGCTATCTATTTTTTATTGACTGTCAGCTTTTTAATCACCTGAGACCTCCTTATGGGATAAGTAACCCCACACTTGTCAGAAACTCTTTTCCAGATGGAGATATCACTGGAGAGTCCCAGAGAAAAGCTAAGTCAAAGGAAGGCAATAACAAAACATCAAGGTCAATTTGCATAGAGGACAAATTAATATGGCATTTCAGTTTGCATTCAGAGAGTACCTGTGTTTTTGCAAATGTGCCTTTGAGCAAAGTTCACCTTCTGTCCCTGGTGATTTCATATCACAGGGAGACATCTGGGATGTGCCCCCTTAATTCTTTTTCCAAGTTCACCTTACTGTTCTATTCCAAATTACCTAGCTTTTAAAATAGGCCTCCATATTTCCATATGTTTATATGGGCACCCACGGATCTAGAAAACAAAAACCTCAATTCCCCAGGGTCATTCTGTCCTTTCCTTTCACTGAAAGGAAAGGAATAGTGAGGGTAGAACACAATAATTTTGGGAAAGCTCAGCAGGAAGTAGTTAAAAGACAAACTGCTAAGGAGGAAAATTCCATCCTAAATCTGCAAAACCTGCCACAGCCCCGCTGAAACACTAGGCTTACTTTAAGGTGAGGAATCTCAGAGGCTGAGGAGGGCTGCCAGCCACGGGCAGTCATTCAGTTATTCACACACTCCCTGCGGTTGTAAATCCACAGAGCAGTGAGAGGGAGGGCTACTTACTGAAATAAAAACCCCTGTCTCCACACACGAACTGAAGAGCGTCCACCAATTCAGCCCCACAGAGCGTCTCCGGTCCAGCTGTGGCAGAGCTGGTGAAGGTGAGCAAGCACAGGGCCAGGTAGAAGAGATGCGAGGAGGACATGATGTGCATCTTTACCTGCCAAAAAAATAGAAGGATGGTCATATTTCCTCCTTGGTCCTTGCAAGGGCCGTGGGGGTGAGTCAAAGGTGCATCACCCCTAGCATTCCATTACTGCCATTAGTCAGAACCACCCTGCACAGAAGTGCAACAGAGTGCATGACGGACCACAGGGTGTTGTGGACTGAGCATGTCTTGGCATCAAACAACCTGTGTTTAATCCCCTTGCCACGTTGGACTTCACTGAACCCCTTCTTTGCAGATTCCTATTGCAATTCAATGAGATAAAATATCTAGAAACATTTACTATGTAAATGAAAAATGCTATTATTGCAGTAGAATCCCACACCACCCAGAGATCCTGGTAAACCTTTTGAATTATCAAAGGTTAAACTATGCTCAGTCCAGATTTGGGGCCAAATACGTTTTATTAATTTAAATTCTCTAAAGATTGGCCATCTACAGATGGCATATGTGTTCATTATGGACCAGAATATTAAGTTAACTAGGACATCATTCCCCAGCTACTGATTAAAGATAATTTACTGTGGATAAAAAAGGATTTGTGAAAATACTATATGTCATTACAGGGTTTTTGTTTTTGTTTTCACTTGAGAGAAACAGAGAAACAGAGACAGAGAGGAAGACAGAGAGAGAAAGAAACTTCTTACCTGGGGAATATCGGCGGTTAACACAACCACAAGTGGAAGTGAAAAAAAACCCCAGAAACAGGAAAAATAGGATTTAGGAATGAAATTGGCTCATGCTAAGTAGACCCTACATCTTCTGTATTCTAATGCCTTCTGTGTCGAGTGCAATATCAAATCAACATATGTGGGGAGATTGCCTTCCATGAACAGGGCATTGGGCTCAAAACCTGCAAAAGATTTTTTTTTTCCTGTCACAGGAATTCTGACTTTATGTCTTGGAGGGACTTATCTGTCTCTGTATCCATTTTATAGCAAAATATATTGAAGGAGCCCCAGTGATAGCCAAATGGCAGCCTGGCCGAAAGCAGGATTTCTGTGGCTCAGGACTCCATCGTCTCTCAAAGTAGTAGAAACAACGCTAACGTGATCACTAACTTTTCCGTATCGCTACTTATGGCACAAAGATGTGGTTTCTTCCAGGAAGCTTCCCAAGGTGAGTAGCTTCACAACTCTCTCAGATGCATTTACTTTCAGTGGCCTTGGTAGAGTCACTGGTAGGATGTAAGTGAAGGACCTTATCAAAAGTGTCATGGAGTTACACTGGAAGTGATCATTGTAAAAAGAGGCTTTTCTGAACCTCACAGTAGTGGCAGGCCCATTCAACCCCATCCCTTTTGGAGAAACAGACTCAGTCATTTGCCTTCCCTGCCCCCCATGAACTCTCAACTTTATGGCTCTCTAAAACAGTGGCAGAGTTTGCTCCATCATTTTAATTAAGATTTCCATTTTTGTGGCCAGACCTTCAGCTCAGCAACTGGGAAAAAAAACCTTAAGCCCCTAACTCTCGTTAACACAACGTAAATATGTAGTTAATGCTTGTAAAACAGTTGAAGATGAAAAGTGCCCTCTATTTGCAAATCATCATAAATAACGGGCATAAAATAGAAGAGGAGGAGAAAGCTCCACTGAATACTTCTTCCTTTTCTCAATAGGACCTCCACCCCCACATAGCCAAAGCCACCAGGACTGCTGGAAACAGGTTCTCATCCAATCTACCTTTTTGTTAGTTATAAAATAATTGGTGGGGGTTTTCCCCTTCAATATTTCCAGTGGAAATCTCAATAGTTCCAACCTATCTGGACTTCATTGCCTTTTTCAAAAGAGCAAACTCTGAATTGATCTTACAGAACATACTCCACACTCTGGCAATGGGCCAGTTCTAGAATGCATACTATTCTTCCAATCTTATTTCTCCATCCCTCCCTTCTTTGTTGAGTTTATAGTAATGCTGAAGGCCAAGCACCTGCAACTGTAGATGGCTTGAAGTTCTTCAGTTCTCGTGAAATCCATGGGAAGAGGTAGCCTTAGTGAATTAAGAACTTCGTGAGATGTTAAAACTATATTTTTAATAGTTATTTCTGGCATAACACATATAAATTCAACAATACATATAGACCACTAGCATTTCAGAATATAAGATTTATTTTTTATAGCTTTTTTTCCCCTTTTCTTTCTTTTTTTGCTGAGTTGTGTTGTTAGATAAATATCAGCACTTGCAGTTCTAGGACAAGAGAGAACCTCCATTGCATTTTCCTTTAGTTCAGGGAGCAGTCCAGTACACCCAGAGAGAACCAGAGAATTCTATCACATTATGTTCCCCCCAAAGAAAACAATAACAAACTTGCTTAGGGGTTAAAAGTTTGAAACAAGTGGTCCCATATGTCCGTCCTTTTCTTGGTCTTTTATTTTGCCAAACACAAAAGAAACAAAGAGAGAGAAAGGAAAGATATAGAGAGAAAGGAAGCAAGAACCAGAAAGAGAAGAGAAAAAAAGAAAGAAAAAGAATTCAGAGCACTATTTCTCAAAAATCATTTGCAAATTCAAAATTTAAAAGACCTTTCTTTTTTATCTTAAATAAATGGAATATCAATTGATTCCAGATTTCTGGGCTACAATGAAAATGCCCAGCAAAATTTGAGGGCAATAGTCATAAGAAAATACTCACTGTAGGTGTAACCATTTTTTGTTTGTTCCAGATCTTTTACAGCAGGTCAGGGTGGGTATTATGAGGCTGATGTGAATAGAAAACTGAGGACTTAAAAACATGTGCTGCTTTGTGGGTGGGGTTTGTGAAAGCGTCTAGTTACATTTGGACACCCAGGCAGGTATGCCATTAGCCTGGGTAAACTGCCTTTTGTCCATTCAGACAATGAACAGATTGCACAGCTGGGATTTGAGTCCATCTTTCCCCCCCGCAATCAAGGCACCAATTTCCATTGTGTGCCTATTGTAGCCGCTCTGAACAGGGATCCCAAGCTCTTGTCCTCTGCCTTACCCCCTTCCCTCTGACTCGAACGCTTACAAATATCTTGACACTCACAGTACAATCAGCTTGTGAGTTCTGCCTCTAGGCAGGACACCTTTACTTATCGAATTACATCTGAAGGACCACACAGCCCTCTCAAGCTCCAGGTACAGGGGAAAAGTAACAACATTGCTAGCTCCACTTCTGAAAAGTTCATTTTGGAGACAGTTTTCCAAACTTGTAATTAATACAGAGATAACACTCAACAACCCCTTTTATGATCATCTAAGTAGGGAGACAAAAACCTTAGCTGTCAGACCACATAGTATATTATTTATACTATGTATATAGTATATAGAGAGACCCCTATTTATTTTAAAAGCAAAGTAGCCAGCATGTGTCTTGGCACCTGGAAGGTAGCAGGATCAGGTGCCTGACAGAGATGTATCTTAACTCCTAAGCCACTTACTTGACTAAGAAAAATCCTAGTGGTGGAGTATTTGAAAGCAGCGAATGAATGCTGCACTAAGTGGCAGGGACGTTTTATGAATTGAGCTCTTAGGCAATTGCATTGAGGAGCCAGTGACAGCGGCTTAAAAATGCTTGCAAATTGGAAAAACACAAGTCTTGAAGGATATAATTTTGCTGAGAATGGAAACTTGAACTAGGGCCAGTGATTGGAAACGAGAAGTTGGCATTAACAGCGGCAGCCAAATTTACCTAAAGAGACTTTACGACACCGAGTATAAAATCAGAGTTTTACAACACGAAATCCCAAGTCCAAACTTCACCCATGAAAGTCCTTTTCCAAAGGGAAAACTTGGACATGCAGTTGCTAGAAAGTTTCCGCTTTCCATATATACAGTATGCATTTGTTTAAATTATACGAATATGCAGGGTCAGCAAGAGTTGTCAGGTTCTTTTTCAGAAGAGCAAATTAAACTTTGCTCTAACTTTGACTCTCTGGGCATAAGTGCAGAGAGTTTTGGGACCTTAGCTCCAAAGATCATATTTAAAAGCTTTAATATCACCTAAAAGGTAACTCTTCATATGCGGCATACCTTGTAATAAAAAGTCCTAACAAGTTTTACACACACACACACACACATACACGCACACACGCACACATGCACACACATGAACATGGTCTTAAAAATAAAACATCTGCACCTGCAAAAAAAAAAATCTAAAAGTTCATATCCATGCTCTATAGCCCTTAACCATAGACAGGATTTAAAGGAATCTTCTATAATGATACCACTGAAGCCCTGCAGAAGTGGAGGATTTAGCATAAGTACCTTGCAATAGTTTCTACTCATACAGATATCTGTGCAAAGGCATCCATCTCCCGGAGCTAGTTTTTCAGATCCCACAGAATTGCATATTCAGCAATTTATAAATAACTCCCAGTTCCGAAACAATGAAAATTCTAAAGTGAATAACATTTCTAAGCAGAAGCAAACAGTAAACAATTTAAAGAAAATTCCCCAATGACTTCAAAGAGTAAGAAATATTTACCTTCAAGAAATCACAAAAGCAGCACTTAAATAATTGAGTTGGAAGACTGCTGATTTTTCCCATTGCTTCTGAAGTGCAAAGTCTGGAAATGAATTGGTTAGCAGGAATAATGAGGCAAAAAGAAATCCAGAGAGATGGGAGATGTTGAGAGCAATGTCACATTTCAATTTTGAGGACTTTATTCCATTGCGCAGGCTCTATCTGCTCTGAATTTAGCAGTGACAGTGAGATTTAGCAAACAGAAGAGGGATTTAGAGAAAATCCTCACATTTATCTACAAAACACAGACACTGTAGACAGGAAACAGCTGGGGGAACATTTGCCTTCTCTCTCTCTCCCTCTTCTGGCAAAGTTATCGAGTAAGGACTTTTTTGGGCATGGTGACAAATAACATCATACCTTTGCATTTTAAAACTAGAGCACAGAAGCATTTTTTTCCCTTAAAAGAATGTGTGTTAGTGACAGGGTTAGCAGACGTTAATATACTGATGCTGCCATAGAAAATAAGGATCTGTTCTCTGATTAACTTTCTACTGGGCATGGAGACACACACATCTGCTAATACACCTTACCGGTATTAAAGGAACATACAATGGAGGATGGGCGAGCATTTTTATATTCTAGAGCAAATGCAAAATTAAAAAACAGAAATGAAGAAAAAACCATCTCGAGCAAATCCTACAATTTTAACCCTGAAATGACTGGGGTAAAGTAGGTTGGAAGACAGCACTGGGGTGACCCCTTGTCCTAGTTGCCAAGCAAGGGGAATGATCTCATTTCCTAGAACCTAGAAAAGGGGCAGGCAGCATTGCAATTGGCTCCCTTTAGGACACTGTCTCATGCTTTTTGCCCGCGACAGGGCAAAGACTTTGCTGAGCTATAAAGCCAACTGAAAAAATAAAATCTTGTTCTTCCTTTCTCTACTAGGCTTCCTATCACCACCCCCAGGCGAAGGGCACCTGAGGGGCAAACTATTTTTCCATTGTTCGTGTTTTTCTGCATAACTTGAACCTGTGTGTGTGTGTGTGTGTGTATGTGTGTGTGTGTGTGTTTTCTTTCTCCAATTTTTGTGTATTCTAAATAACACCAGCTGGCTAGCAATACCCTCTCAAGGGTTATGATGTCATTCAAATCCCTTAACTGGATGAGTGGCCGGCAACATGGTCCAAGCCAGCTGTTTTGCTATTTATAATGTATACTTGTCTTTGCCATTGAGAATCAAGTTCTGATCTTTTGTCAATACAGTTTGTACCGATTCCTCTTTGGTTTTGCGAGTTAGTAGATAAGAAAGTGGATTATGAAATAAGGTTGCAAAAGCCCAGATCAGACATAACACTTTGCCTAGATGTCTATCCAAGCTTGGTTTCCCAGGGTTGGTGGAAATAACCTGGACCTTGCATTTCTCTCTGGTGATTCTCAGGGGACTTGATGAGACTGACGCAACAACTAAAAACAGAGGTCTGCTGGATACCTTAGTCTGGACCTTTATGTTGTCCTGTGGGCAGAAAATTGTTAGCAGAGGTGAGTGCCCTCAAAGGAAAACCTGGTTGGTTTTGAAAGGGAGCTGGGTTTGGTGAAGTCTTCCATGTAGCTAATAACCTGTGGCAATGTTTACCTTCCAAAAAGAAGAATTAGAAATCTGGAGTTATGCTGTTTTGATGGCGCATTATATTCAGCATTATGTCTGCTATGTGCCCAACACACGCATCATAGTCAAGGTCCTGCCAAGTCTTTCAGCTGAGTGGCAGAGCTAGAGAGGAAAATGTCACTGTCATGTGGTGGGTATGTACTCTTAAAAATACGGACGATGCACAATGAAAGGGAATAAGACATTCTCTAGAAAGACAGGGAAGTGAAACTCTTTTGAAAATCCAGAATGAGGGATGTGTCACGAGAGGGTTTGGGGTACAAGGCTGGGAAGTTTCGGTGGATATGATTTGACCTGAAGAGTATATACACACACACATCATCAAGAGGTGGCCTGGTAGGCAGCCACAGGCATGCGGGCAATTCCTGTCCTTAAAGAATAATCCAAATCTTCCTTTAATGAGCTCCCCTTCCTGCAGGGGAATTTATGACTTGTTATCAAAAATCTTTTCTGCAGCCTTTGTGGATCATGCCCTTTGTGAAAAACAAAGTCCATTCGGTCGTGGACTATAATGATGTAGATTGTGTTAAACCAAAGAACTGTACCTATTGCCCAAGTAGAAAGAACTGCATTTTCCAAGTGTGCATTCAGGTGTTGGCTGGAGTCTTGGCGCTGAGTGCCTTGCTCCACCAGTGGGCACCTTCACAGTGAAGGCCAGGACGTGCCTCTTGCAGTTTTAGCATATTGTAATCTTTCCAAGATGTCCTAGAAGCTCACTGCACTTCTCCAAGGCTGTCACCCGGTCTGATGTACTCTCTCGGTATGCACTGTGCACAGATCACCTTATCCCCAACCATTTCGTGTGAAAGGCTGTTTGGGATACAGAACACATACTGTTCCATCAGACACTGTGCTCCTGCGATATCGACACACTGACTCACAGTCTCTTGGTTTTATAACCCCAATTACCCTTAAAGGATAATTGGGTTTTAATTTATGTCCCAGTTTTTATGTCACAATCAAAGAAAACTGAAATTTCAGTGAGTCGTAATTATCATCAGCTGTGCTGTGGAAACATTCCGATGTGAGCTCTCAGTTTCCAATAGGGAAAGCAATTTCCTGAAGTGATTATTGTAGACTTCGATGTGGAGAATGGTCTGTATTTCTGGGTAGGGTGAACCAGCGACAGAACAGGGCAATAATTCCTAGAGACACGGCCATTTTCTTTGCTAATTCCAGGAGTCAATCTGAAAGGAAAAGGGGCAATAAATGTGCCACATGATTACCTTTTAATAACTGAGAGCTGTACTTGTTTAGGAGAAAAAGAAATGAAATGTGTCTACTACTAGACAGACTAAGGTGGTAGTAAATCTAATCCCAGGAAAAGTTCAGGTCATGCAGTCCCACTGGGAGAGAAGCATACAGGGTCAGTCTAAAATTACTGAATGATTATGTAGTCTCCTGCCTAGAATAATCTGACAGTTAGGTATGGGAATTGTGTGCCACCAAAATAGCTAACTGCAAGGATGCGCTCATCATGAGAACATCCACTCCTGGAAATTCAGAGATTCACAGTTTCACCTTTTGCATGTGTAATGCCTGTGGGATATAAATAACTCTCCCCTAAAGCCGTCTTCTTGAGTAGTGTATTTGCATAAAGCTGCAGCCTCAGAAGACTTCTGACACCTCTCTTAAAAAAAAAAAAAAAGAAAGAAAGAAAGTTGTTCATCTCCTTAAAGAACAGGCTGACTGAGATTCACAGAAAGGGGTGGGCAAGGCCCACTCTTCACTCTTTTTGCTCAGGCCCTGTTCCCAGTGTTCCCCATGTCAACTTCAGAGGAGCTCATCCAAAAGGCAATCTCATATCCATGTGCAATAGGGCATATTTACAGTTTATTTCATTAATGTCATTGCTGACTCCCAAGAAAAGCTCAGAGTGGATATTTAAAGGGAAGGGGAATTTAGGATCAGATAAAGGGTGAGGTCTAAGATTCTAGGGCCACCCACCAGGCGAACAACTTAGGCAGCTCCTGGATGTATGTCTTGGATCATGAGTTGTAGGGACAGTTGGTCTGGGAGTGTATTCTGCAGTGTTTGAAAGCGAGGGCTTGTCAATTCAGAATGTAAAATTCAGAGAAAAAGGCCGGACCTCAAAAATACAACATGCTGCTGACAAGGGCACCAATGTCAGCTCCAAAAGATCTGCTGAGAAAGATCTGTTACTCCTCCGAAAGATCTTTAGCTCAAAGGAGCTGCTTTAAATCCTTAGAGGAGCATTTTCTCCACAGCTAGGGAAAACAGTAACAGGGAGAAGAAATCTTCTCACTAAATAAATCAGTGCTTTCTTTTCAACATTAAACTTGGATCTTATTTCTTCTAAAATGTCAAAAGGGCAAATGCTGAAAACAGTCAGAAGCAAAACTATTGTGGTTTGGGGAGCAAAAGAATTCTTCGTAATGGCAGACAAGGAGTCACTGCATGGGTCGAGGATGGCTTAGTGGAGTGAGAGAACCTGAGGGCTCGCCACAATTGCCCCAAGTTGAATAGAAAGCGGGGAAAGGAGACACCAATTCCAAAGTTCAGGGGTAGTATCCACATACGCACTTTCTTTCAGAATCGAAAAATGTGCGCGCCGCCTAGTGGCCTGCGGGGAAACTGCCACGGCAATCTTCACGGTTAATGGGTGTTCGGGAGGATTGGGGAGTTCTGAAAACCTCTGGATTCAAATATTCTTTAAACTGCACTGATCTTTAATCTTTTCATCTGTTTGAAATAAATAAGCTGAGTATTTGATTCGCTGTAATTTTAAAAAGGGGAAGAGAGCTAAGGGGAGAAAGAAAGACGATAACTCTCAGCTAGGGCGCGAGTGTCTTCCCTGTGGCTATAGTCCCAATGCTGAGCTTCTGGTTTGGGCTCAAAACATTTTGTTGATTTAATGAAAGTCTGGATAATAAGTGACGATAAAAGTAAACTATCTCACGTGAAAACTATCATAAACTCTCTTGAGAGTGAATAAGAAAAATGAAGGGCGGGGCATCGACGGATAGAAAAGTGACTTGTTTAATGAAACAAATTTAGGTGCTTTCAAATGGATCTTGAATCCAGTCTCCCTATAGGCTCTGTGCTCATCAGCCTTCAAAATGTGGGTTTTTCAAACTGAGGGCCTCAGAGGGGAGGGGGTGGGGGAATGGGATAGACCGGTGATGGGTAGTAAGGAGGGCACGTATTGCATGGTGCACTGGGTGTTATACGCAGCTAATGAATCATTGAGCGTTACATCGGAAACCGGGGATGTACTGTATGGTGACTAACATAATATAATAAAAAATCATTAAAAAAAAAAGAAAAAAAATGTGGGTTTTTACACTGATGGTCAAAGGGCGTTAAAGAATCACACAAGCGTGGAAGTGGTCTCACTGTCAATTCTTTCTACCCTGAGTTTACCAGGGAGCAAATCTCAGTTTGGTACTAGTGTGTCTTCAGTTTTCTCTAAAACTTGCTGATCTTCCTATTTGATTATTACAACAAAAAAACACCCTGAAAACAGAAACTATGGACCTTAAGTCCAAAGTCATCGCATGCAGTGGTTTTATCCAGAATTTAACAGTACTGTTTTATTTTCATGGTGTTTATTTTTAAGGATAACTTCTATTTAGGGTAAATGATGCTATTTTTGAAGCAGATATCTAACTCTTAAAAAAATCAATATAAGAAAAAAATTTCTTAAAGTAAGTAACTACTACTACAGGTGGCCAACAATTATGACCAAAAAAAAAAAATGTGTAATTGGTATTTGAATATCTAGTGTTTGGGAATCACTGAAGTAGAACATGCCATGTGTCAGGGGGAAAGTACATAGGCACAATGAAAAAGCAGGGAACAAAGACCCTGCATATTAAAAATATCACCATATGAATGTATTAATTACATTTTTTGATAATTTAAATATTCTCTAAGCTCACACTCATTTTTATTCTAGTCTTTCATAGAGCTCAAAGATGTTGAAAAATGTTTGGAGGAGTGAGTAGCATTTGAGTTAGGTCTTGAGGTATGAGTTCACATCCAAGATGACAAGAAAAGAGTAAACACTGTTCTGGGCAGAAGGAACAGCATGGACAAAGTTGTGTAAGAATGAGGAGGTTCCCAGTGTGGGGCAATGTGGGGATGAGGCTGTAGCCACGTTCTCAGATTCCTGCACTATGGAGGCCCTTCGGTCTTCTCATTTCCCCACCAGTTAGCGCTCACTTAGCTGGAAGACTGGAAAACAGTCTTAATTCTGTCATGATCCCCTTGTATAAAAAGATATGTATGTAGCTGAATCTGTGATTAACTCTGGGAATGGCATCATGTCTCAAGGTACACATGGAACAACAGACCTGGATTACATTATAACATAGGTCAATTTGAGAGCAGTGCTAGGTAAGAAGAACTGAGGTGTCTATTGCTCACTTAATGGTCTTTCCAGAGCTTCCATTTTGAAAGATTAAATTGTGTTTCTACTTTGGTAAGTAAATTTTAATAGAAAAATGAAATAATTATACTTGGTAAAGATTTTGCAGAATAAAGGTTGATGCAAAAAGGTCTTGTTTCTGGTGAGCCCTAAACTTGCTAGAAAAACTGGTTCATCAGAGCATCCCATTCTTCATGTGGGTTGGTTAGAGAAGTTTTGTTGTATTCTTTGAGAGCAGGGAACACAGCCTCCAGCCTTAATTCTTCACTTAAACATGGCTGCTAGGGAACATATCAGACTGCTTTCTGTTAAGGTTACCTGCATAAATAGCAGTTTGAGTAACCAATTGAAGAGGAGATACAGATTCTAGGGGAGCACTTGGTAATGACCCATTTGATAAGCATTTACCCTTGGAGACTGCATCTTATCCTCTACCAAGCACAGATCCCTGATCCTGGAATGAAAGTCAGCTGTGGACACCTTGCAGGCATTCAGATAGGTCTACAACACATTTTGCTCCTTTTCATAACACATGGTGTAGTCCTCAGAGTTCTCCAGACAAACAGAGCCAATAGGATCAATATCTATCTATCTATCTATCTATCTATCTATCTATCTATCTATCTAAATTTATTTTAAGAAATTGGTGCATGTGAATGTGAAGGCTTAGCAAGTTCAAAATCTGCAGATAGGCCAGCAGGCTGAAGACTCAGAGGAGAGTTGCAGTTTGAATCCAAAGGTGGTCTGCTGATAGAATTCCTTCTTCTTCCAGGGAGGTGTTCAACTAATTGGATGAGGCCCACCCACTTTATAGAGGATAATCTGCTTTTACTGAAAGTCTACTGATTTAAATGTTTATCTCATCTAAAAAATTACCTTCACAGAAACATCTAGAAGGTGACCAAATAGCTCGGTACCGTGGCTTAGCCAAGTTGACATATTTATTAACCATCATACCATTGGTTATCCAAAGGTATACTCACTAGTCCTCCCTCACTAAAATTGAACAACAATAGTCCTTTCCCGGTTTCAGAAAAGAAAACTCAAGTTAATGGATTATATTTCCCAATTCTGAGTTTCCTCCCATACATTTTTCTTAAACCTTTGTCTCCTGTATTCACTATTCACTGATTATTGATAAAAGGAAGTCACAGGGCACTTGCCTTGACTATGTCATTATATTTTATGAAGATATTACTCATCGGTGCCCCCCCAAAACCTGTTTTTCCCCCTACCACTAAGAGGAACAAGTGTGCATATAACACACATACACACACTCATATACCCCAAACACATGTACACAGAAACATCTGGGCTTAGTTTCTCTAGATAATAGGAAATGTATTCATTCCCTTATTTTAAAAATAGCTGTTTAGATCACTGGAGAGTATTTTCAGGCCTAGGGTGGTGTTTGGGTAGGGTGAAGTCTTGCCTTTTGGCAAAATGGAGAGAGAAGTTTCCTACATGCTTCTGCCTCTAGAGACTGACTCCATGCCTGGCTTTATGGGGGTGTTGACCCTTTCAGTAGCTGGACCACAAGTGATTTTAACTTTCTTCTTAATACTTTTCTGCATTTTCCCATTATTATTATTTTCTATATTCAGGAGGTATTACTTTTATAGTCATGAAAAGTTTCAAAAATTATTGAAAACATCATTGATAGGTGCTATCTGTCCCTAGTATTGACTGAATATGTAGCATATATGTGTGTGTTTGTATATCTAGTAACTCGGTTTACCTCTGTAAATCTTTTGAACTTCTACGATTACCGTCTTGGTCTTGGCTTACTTACATGACATGTATTTGTACTAGCTCATCAAATCTCACCCTCATTCTTCCACCTTCCCTTATAATGTCTAAAAAAGTTTAGCCTCCTTCTCTCAATTTGCCCAGCACTGTTCTAGATTGGATTAATAAATTTCCTGGATTATTGCACGGGCTTCTAAACCATCTTCCCTCATGTCAATCTAGTGAATTCTGGTTTCCTCCTCAAATATCATGTTCATGTATTTCATACCTCCTCAGAGTCCCTTGGCCACGTCTAAGTCTATCTCCTCCCATTCAAAATACCCCCTTCTTCAGCAGCCTCCTCTCTTGCTAATGCCCATCATGGCTTCTTCATAACCTGTTGTCCATCAGCATATCCCTAGCCCCAGCATAGTGCTTGCTTTTTAATAAATATATATTTGTTAATTAATAATGATAATAACCACTAACAATGAGTATGTGTTGTATTCAGTTCTTTATTTCATATTACTTTCATTGTCTCACTTAATTCTCACACACCTCAATGAAATACTCTATTTCCCCTTTCATTTCAAAGTGCCTGGTGCAGTTCTTGGAACATAATCAGATTCTCAAAAATATTTGTTGAATGAATGAAAAGAAAATTGAGCTAGGAGAGTGTAATGATTTGCCTAATGTCCCATAGCTGGTAAACTACAGAGCTGGGATTCAAATTCGGGCTGGTCTGATATACAACACTACATGGTTTACACATCTTTAGTAGCTGGATGATCCTATTCAGTGTTTTGTTATATGACCCCTACATTCCCTATTATAAAATGTGGTACTTTCATTGCTGCTCAACAAAGGGATAATTAATTCTAAACATGAATTTAGAATAATTGTGATAGTAATTTCCAAAATAGCTAGTCTGAAAAGTTCAGAGGTGAACGCTTAAGATGGAGTCTTGTTACAGCCATGTTTGGAGCATTTTAGGAAAAACTAACAAAGAAAGATTATGCTACCAGCCTGAACTGCTGCCTTAGAAACATAGAGAAAAAAACAAGTCCCTACTGGTTTTTCACTCTACAATGTGCCTCTAATAAAGCAAAACAAGTAACCAAAGTTTCTTACATAGACAATTACTCTCAAGACACAAATGTTGCAAGAGTCCAAGGCAAAAACTCAGGCAGAGCTTGCCTCAGACAGGAGGCCACTTATACTCTTCCAACTGCAATAAGAACAGAGTATAGATTTTCTGGGATGTAGATGTGGGCAGCTGTAGTAAAGCAACTTACACTGTCAAGCATCTATCTACTGAATCCTTCTCTGATTTATATAAACTTTGTTTCAATGAGACATAAACACCTTAACATTTCCTATTTAAGGGTAATTTATGCTCAACTTCTTAGACTCTCAGAGGTTAGGGCAAACTCAATCTTTGGGCAAACTCAGTCTTTGTTTTCTGTACTTCTTAAGGTTAGGGAAACATCTACAGGTTGTCCTGGGTTAGAAAACATAATAAATCCCTCTCAATCTGCCTTAGAACCAGTACAGCTTGAGGGTTCTCAGAAAGTATAACGGGAGCTCAGGATGAATTAGGGACAGTTCCTAAAGTCTTATGGACTTTTCTCAATTCAAGGTAGGATGGTTTGACCAGACTATACGCTCACTAATTAGTATTTTGGCCTTTTGTTCCCAGTTATTTTGTGTTTGTTTGCATCACCCTTTCTTTCCACTCTTTTCCCGGCTAATGAATACTAGCTGAACTAGTTCCCTTTAATCAACTGCTCTCTGGCTTTCCATCCCTGATTCTTCACAAGGAAGATGGTGACTTCAGATTTGGATCTTGCTGGGGCTAGATCACTGCCAATCCAACTGGCAGGCTCCTTCCCTGCTTGAGTTCCCATCAAGGTAGCAATCCCATAACCTGGAATGCCTAGCTTCTCTGCAAGGTGCCAGGGTTGTTAAACTCACTCCACTACTTTGGAAAGCAAGAGACATCCAGAGGCATTTGTAGCATTCGCAGGGTTTGGAGAGAGGCTGGGACTGTTAAGTGAAGGCATCTGTTTTTCCCAAGAGGCTATCTTCTTCAAGTTTTCCAATATCTAACCTTTTTCTACCCACTCATTTTTGTGAATTTTTCAGAAAAAGCAAGTGTTGCCAAACCAAGGACAATTTGCCAGGTGTTGCCCTGAAAGACAGTCTCAGTGGGGCAAGGGACTCTTGCAATCCAAACCTGACCAACTCTTAGGACCCAAACACAAAATAGACAAAACATAAAACCCAACATTCATGGGGGAATGAAGGGAATCTTTTCAGTGGGAGAGAAGAACCAAGAACAGATGCTAAGTATAGTCAGGAATAACCAGACAATAGCAATCGTCAGCATCTAGAACCAGTGATGATAAATTTTCATTTTTTGCAGTTTATAAATAATAATTTTACAGGATCCTTGTTGAGACCTTTTGAAAAATTTTAGTGGCAACCATGTCCCAAACATGCCAAACCCAGGGCTGTGTTATCCTACACAAGAGAGATTTTCTTTGTGAAAGGAGAGACATTTCTGAAACATAGGACTAGAAGATGCAACTCATCAGTTGGGGGCATTCCAGCCACCCACACTGAAGCTGGAGTCACCCCAAACTGTAGAAAACATTCTCTTATAACTACTAAACTATGCTGCCTTGTTAGTAGTTAACACTAAAATATGCTTACATAGCTAGTGTCAAGTAATTTGGTTTAGTCCAGAAAATGGGCAAGAAATGCCACGGCAGGGCCGACATGGGTGCCCTGAGTTAGAGCATCACTTTGAATGAGACCATTATTTACTTTTTAAAGTAAATATCATGTGGCAAAATCATGCCTTATACAAACCCGCTGAAGTGTGTGATGTAACCATGTTAACACGTTTTTATAGTCTTAGAAGAACGCAACAGGATTGGGTCTATCAGTAATCATGTAAAGAAGCCGAGTATACATTCCAGATGTTCATTATGTCCCAATCATCTGCTGGGAGCAAAGTGGAGGCTTTCTCATTGCCCGGGAAGTCTGATTTTAGTAACTGAGACAGAGACACACTTGAAATATGATATGTGTGGAATTATAATGCTAAATCCCATAGTTTTAGTTAAGTAAGTGTATGTGTGCAAAACAAAACAAACACGTAAAAAGCGGTGGGAAGAAAAAGAAAAAGAAAAGAAAGAGCAAGCAAAGGAGATACTGAAGGACCTTTCCATCTGAGATCTTTCCCAGTTTAGCCTCACTGTGCCATGCTCATTTCCACTGTCAAACAGAACCTTTGCTGGAAAGGTCTAGGGGCATGGAGTGCAAATGCAGATGTAGATCACCTTGACCATATCACTGAGTAACCAACCTTTGTTAAATCAGACCTTTCAATGTCCTGCATGATCAGAGCAAGAGGCTTCTATTTGTTGTGTTGCTTAAATTTCAAAATCTCCTCCAAAAGGAGGAGTTCTAAGCAACCTCTAAAGAGTCATTTTAAAAACTATTTAGACTTTTAGACTGTAGATATCTGCTTCACAATGTTCTCTATCCTGGAGAGTAATGTTTTGAAATACACCAACTTTTTTTCTTAAGTTATTATGAAATTAATACAACTTCCAAGTCCTTTCAGTTCAATCTGAACTGATCTTTGCAAACAAATGTACCTCTTGTTACATAACTTCATCTGTCCCTTGGGCCGAGTTAGACTACTTGCTATACTCTAAACATGTTTTGCCCCATTTGTACCTGTAGCTCCTACTAAGTATCTTCACTCCTGCCTCAACCCCAGCACATTTATCTTGATAATTCTGGTGCATTTTCCACCTATCCTTCCTTAATCCTCCTGTCATTTCTTCTATGCCCTCCTCACCCCTGTGCTAGCTAGAAGTGATGACTCATCTCTGTAAGCTCCCATATCACTTGTTCATCCCCTTCTCCTCTTGTATGCATTTATGTAGGTATGTAGACATTTATTTGTGTATTTATTCCTTCATTCATAAAGCAGTCATTGAGCACAATAGGCAACACACTAAGAAGTGGAAATACAACCTATATTCTTCTAGCTGTAGTCTTCTATCCAGTACCTGGATTAATTGATCATGTCACTGACCCACTTTGAAAAAAAGCTTCCTAGAAGCACAAAGGGAAAATGTGCTGTGGGCACTAACTGGGCTTTAACTAAGCAACATGAACCCAAAGTAACTTTTTTTGTTTTTTTTTTTTAAATGCAGGTAGAAATAGGTTGGACTCAAGAGATGGTAGACAATTTTAATTTGAAATAAGATTAGAAATATAAGAATCTAGAGGTAGTTCTCTAAAAAATTGAACATATAGAAATCACCTGTTATAATAATCATGGTGTTAAGAAACAATAATAAAAACTAAAATCTCAAGTTGCTTAAACCTTTTAGCTGGCAGAATAAGCTTAATACTATAAGTCAAATCAATGTCCTCATTTGAAATTATAGTTTCTATAAATTGAAAGCACAGGGTTAGGAAACAAATATTCAAATGTTCTTGAAAAATGAGCAAGCAAATAGATTAAGAATAAATTTCAGTTAACTCATCTAAATGCTACAGATAAAGATTTTACTGTATTTGCCATGGGCCACATAAAATTTTGTCATGCCTTCCTGGTGACATTACTTGAACACAGTAAGTCTTTCAAAGCCATCACTGTGGTCTGAAGTCTCCACAGAGCAGATGACTCTCCAGTATTTGCATCTCAGTTGGTGCGCTCCTAACCATTATGCCCAGCCCAAATCCCCAAGCCCCAAAGGCCAAGGAGCTCAAAATCAACCATTCTGAACCACATCTCTTTCTGTGTTGGCATCGGACTTGTGAGCTCTGCCACACTAAGTCAGTTTCTGATTCTAGAGAGGTAGCAGTTATGGTTCTAATTGAATGCAGTGAGCATTCATGGAACCTCTCCTATGTGCCCAGCTCCTTTGGTAGCACTATAGGGTCACAAAGAAATATAAGATATGATCTGTGATGACCTTGAGGAGCTTGCTGTCTTGCTTAAGAGACACTAAACACAAAAAAAATTAGAGATGATATGATCATGAAGTCTTAAACTGAGCATGGGATCAGTTTCTAGATTATGTGATCATTGATATGTGTTTATTGCTATGGTGAGCAGAGAGGGGAGAATGGGCCCTTGACCTTGGCTAGCAATCATTCTTTATTTTCCTTATCTGTTCACTCACTTCCTCTTATAGATGGCTGTTTTCATTTTCTCTTCTTTCCCAAATTCTCTACTACCTTGGCCAGCGTCCTCACTTTTAGTTGAAGACCTGTTTCATCAAAAAGCTAGAAGCTTCATAAGAGACTTCCTACAGGCTCCTCCCATAATACTTTTCTATCTACCCATTTTTTGTTGCTACATATATTGTTTTCTTTTCCACGTGTAGGTGTAAATATCCATGCTCCTGGTTGATACTAACCACCATTTGTATCCGCTCTTGCCTATTCAAGGACCTCACTCCAGAAACTCTTCCCCTCTCCTGTATTCTCTACTAGCCTTCTGTCCTGCATCATTCTCACCGGCACATAAATAGGCTGGCTTTTCTCCCATCTTGATTCTACCTTCCCTTCTAGCTGCCACCTCATTTTTCTCCCTCCTTTTACCACAAGCATTATTTTGTTGAACTTTTTCCCACTGAATTTGACATATATATGGAGCAGGGGAACTCACAGTTTATCAGTGGTAAGAATTTCTAAAGGTCTGATTCCAACCGTACAGAAATGAAGTATTTTCTTTAGGAAAAAAAGCACTTCTCAAAAGTAGG
This sequence comes from Ursus americanus, assembly GCF_024610735.1. Lineage (NCBI taxonomy): Eukaryota > Metazoa > Chordata > Mammalia > Carnivora > Ursidae > Ursus > Ursus americanus. The sequence continues at coordinate 18,740,942 of NC_142143.1, read as the reverse complement.
TACAGTGAGAAGAAAATTGGGATAAAAATAAGGGCTTATGTATTGTAGTGTGACTTCATAGCCAATATTCTAGCAAGTGGGTTAATGCCCACAGGCCTCAGTTTCTTCATGCAGCTATAATTTCTTGGAGTTCATAAACATTTAGAACACAAAACATTTAGAACACATTGGTGAATTAGATACTGCTGCTTATATAACTGAATTATAACTATGATAATTTTAGTTTATTGGCAGCAAATAATTTAATCTATCTCATAAAACTGCACCAAAATTGTGTTAGGTGTAGGTGGATAGCTATTTGAGAAAACTCATGAAAAATCAGAAGCTGCAATAGACGTAGCTCAACTGGTAAATTGCCAAGACGATTTCTAAAACAGCCAATCTGTAGACATCTACATGAAGCACATAAACCACTTGATAAATACATACCTATTCTCAGCCTCAAAGACAGGCTAATCAATGTCATCTTTTCATCTTACTACTGAGTATTTGAAAACTTGGATGGCAAATACAGAAAACCATGACCACCTTCCATCTTTATGATCAAACCTTATTACTTGACATCATAGAAGAAACTACAGAAATGCAAATCCGACATTTAAAATAATTACTATGCATATTTTTGTTGGAGTGGGGGGGAGGAGGGTAGTAGCAACAAAAGCACATATCTGCTATCACTGCTTAATGTACCATATTTCAAGACAAGAATCAGAAGTACAGATTGAGAGATTCATGGCATTTTAGAATTGGAAGGGACCCTGGAAACCGCCTCAAATCCGACTGCCTCTTCATTTGATACCTTACTGAAATGGAGAAAGGGAGATCTGATGAGGGATATGTACAGAATAATGAGCTACAGTGATCTCAACTGGGCAAGAGAAAAAGAAGGAAGAAATGTGTATTTTTGCTACATATATTCACTCGTGTGGCACTTTGTAGAAGAGCCAAATGGTAAGGATGACCTCTTTGACACGTTGATGGGCACTTGCTTGGGAAAAAGATTTTTTTCTAGATTTGTGTGCCTCAGAAAAGACAGGTAACATAAAAAGAAAGGAAGTATAGACAAAGTTTTTTGGGTTGAAAAGCCAAGCTTCAAAATGGTCCAGATTGGGGCACAGAAGCATCATGTTGGAAAGAGTAAATAATAGTCTCCCAAAATAAGTGTCACAGAAGTGGAGACAAGACCTGAGTTTAAATCCCAGAAGTATTGCCAAATAGTTCTATGGCCTTGGACAAGTTACTCATTCTCTCTGACCTTTCTTATCTACAATCCCAGGTTGAAACAGACGGGAACTTAAATCCCAGCAGCATCATTAACTCTTTGTGTGACCTTGGCCTAGTTATCTATAAAATTAGGTTATGGATACCTACATCACAGATGGAGCACACAAAATGCTAATAGAATAGATGTTGTTAGTATGAGAAAGTTTGTGTATATTTAGTACAAACCACTAACATAAAGTTTTCCAATTTGGAATTTACTTTCGTTATCTGTATACAGAGTTTCCTGATGGCCTCTTTTTAGTAGAAAAGTTGGGTCAAGGTCAAGGTGACCTGTTTCAAACTGATTTGGGTAATCCCAAATTTATGTCAGTCTTGATAAATAAGCTAGCTAACATGAATGATTGCGAAGCCCTTAGGAAATATCACCTACTATAAAATGTACCGTCCCTGTCATTAATCCACAGTGGACACCAAATCTGAATATCCAACCTAATAGCTATCCAAAAAATTTCAGATTCTTTAATTTCTTCAAACCACAAATAGTCACATCAATCTCTCTGTCATATTTGTTAGCTTTAATTTAGAAAAACACTACATTAAATATTTGTATTTATTTTATTTTGATGATTTGATGACAGGAGAGTAGCAGCTGTAATCTTTGTTCTGCCATATTAACTCTCCAGACAAATAGCTGAGGTGAAGTGGGGAACATACATGAAAATGGGTCAGAGGAAGCAAGATACAGAGGCTCAAATCTCTTCCCTCCATACATTTAAGGAAAACAGCCTCACTTAAAAATAAGAACAGTCCCTGAAAAGGTTACAGTTTATGCAGAGATTAATAGGAATTGCTTTGGGGTTCCTTACAAGGCTAATAGAGCTTCTCATGCTTTTTAGCAAGACCATGTTGCTTTCCAACACTTCCCACCTCACTACTGAAAACTGTTTCAGAGACTACTCTCAGAAAACAGACCATAGTCAGAACTGGTTACTGATCTCCCTCTAAAAGACCACATGGACTAACCCCATTATGTTTTTGATCCTGTTTACATTCCAGGTCACATCTCATCGTAAGTACTCTTTATCCTGCTCTACACATTCCTTAATCTGACTTAGTCTTCTATATTCCTTCCCTAAACTCTTCTGCTGTGTTATCTGGAACTCATGACATGTCATCAGCAAAATCTCCCATTTCTTCATCTTTTGCTTCCCCTTTTTACTCTAACTGAAACCCATCTGTCTCTCCGGAGGATAGTGATTTTTCCCAGTCTTCTCTTGAGATTGTTTTATTTTTTTGTGTTATATTTCATAAACAACAGGGTCTGGGGACGATGGATAGGTGTCCTCTTTATTCCCTATGATTACTTTCTGATTTTTGCTCTCTCTTCCCAAAGCTACTCCACTTCCAACTCCTCGGGAGCACAAGCTATCAGAATATGCCACCTTCTTTGACACCTTATTGCTATTACCTATTATCTTCTTGGTCATTCACCTTTATGCACTGAAGATTTGTTGTCTGGATCATTGCTTTTCCTTCCGCCATTGCTCTTGTCACCATTCTCAAGTTCTTCAGCATCCATGTGAACAGTACATCTGACAACGTGGCCTTTGAACTCCTTGACCTCCTTGCATCCAATCATCTGTTCCTCCACTCTATCTCAGCTATCACCTTCTCTCCACACACACATACTATACCCCAGACATTGATATTTCAATTACCACTGTCTTGGATATCTCAGTTGGTAGGGCATCAGACTTTTAATCTGAGGGTTCAGGGTTCAAGTTTCTGTTTGGGAATTTGTGGCATTTGCCACTTACTTAGGTTACCAAATATTATCACTTAAAATTCCATTGCTGAAGCATGCATCCACTTTAAATTGAATTCAATCCATTTTTTTCATTATTTTCAGAATATGCTAGGTAAACATGTTTTCAGGAAAGGAAAAAAATCATCTCCAAAATCCTCATTTTAAGTATATTACAACCTGCATACCATTCTCTATCTTTCCAGCTCATTTCTTTTAGTACTCTTCCTCTAACCATTCTTTACCCCATTGGGATATCCAGTCCTTTGATTCTACCATATTTCCCTATTATTTCCTTATGCCCTTGCTTCCCTCTCTACTCAGTTTAGATTCTATGACCCACCACTTTAATCCATCCCCATGTGTATATATACCTTGTCCATCACTCCTTCCACCATACTTGTTAGGCAAAACCCCAATTCTAAATCTCTGTGGACTACCTGGGTGCAGCTGAATGTAGCTGAAGAAAACACTTAAACAGGCTGAACAGCATCACATTTGATTTTTTTTTTTCTTTTACCAGAAACATCAGGTCAACCTACAGTGCAGTACTGCTTGGAAATCCATGACCTTTCCAGAAATAATGTGAAGAATGTTGGGGGAGGGGATAAGACTGCAAGAAGAAGATTGGGTGTGATTCAGAGGAGAGAGTCAGAAAAGAAATGATGAGCCATGGACTAGAGAAGTGGTCACAGGAATGTGGGTCAGGGAATATTTTCCAGAAACATTTAGGAGGCAGAATTGGCAGGATTTGATGAGTGAAACTTGACTTGAGAAATTAGATAATCAGCTTTGCTCATATCAGGAACCACCAGGTAGAAGCTAGAGACAATGGACAAATGAGGTCATTCTAGATTTAAGATTTTACCCAGAGTACTTCATTGGATGATTGGAAGTTCATTGAAGCTTCATAGGAAGTTGTTCATTTCTGTTGTTCATAAATTGTTCATTTCTTTGCACTCAGACCATACTTCCACAAGCTTCCTACTTAAGCCTTCTCAACAATGGTCTTTGTAGCTTCTCTCCATTCCTGTTTGTGAGGTTTCCATTCTATTATTCTTTGTTATTTGTAACCTCCAATTTGAGGGGATGAAGAGAAGATACTGATCCTTATTGGTTTAAAAAATCATTCATTTAAAAAGAAAAATCCATTCAAAGAAAACTGAGTAGGAAGTTAAAAGTGGGGAATATGCTAATTTTAGTTTGGGACATTTTAATTTTCCCATTAAGTGACAGGATCAATAGGTAATTGGTTATAATTGTTAAAGATGTAGACTTGGAAATTGTATCTATTGTTTTTACCCACCTAGAATTCATTATTCCTATTAACATCCTGATAGTCTCTGGGAAGTTACCCCTGTCCCCCTCAGCAGTCTCATCACTCTCCACCCCTTTAACATGTTACATGAACCAATAAATGCTATCTTTTGTTTAACGTTGCTCAGCATCACTTAAGTTGAATTGCATTTTCTGCCATTTATAACCAAGAGTCCTGATTAACACAGGTTGTAACTGAAGTGTTGTAAATAGATGACATCACATGGGCAGGGCAGATAGTGAGATAATAGAGCACCAGAAAAAAAACCCATATTTATGGATGAATGGAAGAAGGAGACTAAAAGAAATAGCTTAACATGTAAAAGAAGAACCAGCACTATGTAGCTTACAGAAACTAAGTGAAGAAAGAATTTTGCAAAGGGAGATAAGAGGTTAGAAGTCTTAAACTTAAACTCAGAGTCACCTTGAGGGCTTACTAAAACACAGATTGCTGGGCCCTACCCCAGCAGTTCTAATTCAGTAAGTCTTGAGTGGAGCCCAAGAATTTAAGTCTCTCGGGAGTTCCCAGGTGATGCTTTTTTTTTTTTTTTTTGGCTGATCTGGGGAACACTTTTGAGAATCACTGCTAGAGAGATTTTTGAAGAAGGTGACCTTTGAAAAGAGTTTATTGGAATTGAAAATGTGGAAAAGGAGAACAGTATGTGCCTTTGTGGTGGGTGGATGAAGATGTAGGGAGTTACGAATGATTGGAATAAAAGCAATGAGGATAGGCAATTATTTCAAGGCATCAGATTACCAAAGAAATAAGAGGGAGCCAGTTAGAGGGAATGACAGAAAAAATGCCTTTTATTTAAAAATGGGAAAGATCTGGGCATGTTTATTTGTTAAAAATAAAGGGCTATAGTAAGGCCTTGAGAAGGTGACGGCATAAGAGCTACAGGAGGTGAGCCCTAGGGTAATGAGTTGGAAAGGACCAGAGAAATAGGTGAGGTTCTTGAGTCCTCTCAGAAATAAAGAACAGGAGTTGGTGCAGATGTGGAGAGATTTATGGATGGAGAAGCTCCATTTGGATTGCCCATTTTTTCCCTTAAAATAGGAAAAAGGTTCATGTGCTTAGATTAAGGCAAAAAGCAGAAGATCAGGGGTTTAAAGAGAAAGGAGAAAGTTTGAAATAGCTGCTGAGAAAAATGGGGGAAAGTTAAGCACAGACAAGTACAGTTATATTCAAAGTATCCAGGGCCCAGCTGTGGTTGGAGTCCATGATTATAGAATGGAGGGACTTCTTCCCAGCAAAGCTTGGCAGCCTGGTTTAGGAACAGAGAGGCAGACTGTGGCATTTATCCAGGATAGGGTGACTTTCCTTCTTGTTCTTTTAAGAACAATAATACCTCCATTAATTAGTGCTCCGGGAATAAAACTCTTTACTACGAAAACAGGCAGTCTGAAAAACAAAAACATGTCCATAAATCATGAAAGCAGAACATTTGTAGCTGTATGACAGAATTGCTCACTACACAGTTTCTTTTTGTCCTGAAATCTCTGAAGAATATCTTCTGTCCCAGGTCCCCTTGACCTACTTCAAGGGTCTGATATCTCCTGTTCTCTTCAACCCCAACCCTCCACAAACCTGGGGAGGATTTGATAATCTGTCTTGTTGCTGCTGATTACAGATTTTTGGAATGCCTCACTTGTGTGTTTCTTTGGTCAGGATTATGCATTTTCAATGCTTTTGCTCCAACTGTGGAATGATATTGGACTTACCTTTCTTAAAAGAAATTTAGGTGTCAAAGGAGGAGGAATACAGGTAATGGGGGTATGTCTGATCTTTAGTGTTTTGTATTGTATCCAGGGGCCAGCTAAGTGCCTGAAACATAGAAAATGCTCAAAAATTATCTATTGAATGAATGAACAAATGAATAAACAATAAAACTGATGGTGAGTTGGGGTGGGGATGGAATTGAGGTGGGGATGGGGAATAGACATTGTTGGTGGAAGTGCAAATTATCACAACATTTGTGGAGGGTGCTTTTAAATTGTGTTTCCTCAGAAATAAACCCTGAGACAAAGATTTGAGGGCAAGTAGTTTACTTAGGAGGTGATCCCACGTAGCACTGGTAAGGGAGAGGAAAGGGAAGGAAGTCAATAAAAGGGTATATTAATGAGAGATTTACCATTGTGGATAGCTGAGGCTCGGTTCCACTGGGGACCTCTGTATAGAGTTGGTCCCAGCCAAAGGGTGAAGAAAGTGGGGGCATTTATTCGTCATTGACTGAGGAATTCTCTTGGGTATGTTCAGTCCCCAGTTTTTCTGGCCTACCTTGTGAGTGCACAAAGCCCACTTTTATAGCCAGAGAAAAACTTCAAAGAATTCCAAGTGCGTGCAGTAGGAAATCATTAGTGACTGAGGAAGGGGTATGGTGGGGGCATCAAGAGCAAAGTTAGAGAGCCTATCCAGCATAATCATTCAAAATTTTAAACACCTATACCCTTCTAGGCAGTAATTCCAATTCTATAAATTTATGTACTTGTTAAATGCTTGCATCTGCACAAATAACATACATGTATACATACAAGGATATACAATGCATAATTATTTGTGGTAGCAAAAGTTTGGACACAGTCTCAGTGTCTATCAGTGTAAGAGGCTGATTAAGAAAATTATTGCACCACCATATATTGGAATCCTATGTGGCTGCTAAATAATTAAGGCTGTCTCTGTACTGATACATAAAAATCATCAACATGTATTATTAATATAGAAAAACAAGATTAATAATGGTTTGAATACTTTGCCACCATATGTGGAAAAATGTGTGTATATATGTACGTGTATATATGTATATATATATTTATATATGCATAGAATATCACAGGAAGGATATTGAAGAAATTGGACATGATAATTCCTCTGACATGGAAAATGAGAATGAGAGAAAGGCAGACAAGGTGAAAGAGAAAAAAACCTTATTTCTTTACTATAATATGTTGTACTGTGTAATTTTTTAATGTGCTCAAGTAGGAATTATTTTAAGAAATTAAAATGGTAAGTGAATTGGAGTAGTTGTGTGTGTGTGTATGTGTAGATTGTAGTTAATGAAACAAAATAGACACTTTTCTCCCTACTTCCATTCCTTACCTTCTAATCACAAGGGAATTGGATCTCAAAGGGTTCCAACAATTTTCTGGAACTCTTAGATGCCCTAACTGAGATTACTCCATTCCCAGCCAATCATGAAAACAACCTCCTCCAGACTTCTTTTATTGTTGCATGTTTCACAGGTCTCTGCTTTCCTGTGAACCAAAGAAATGGTGACTGAAAACTGTTTTTAAGACAAACACAATCAACAAATAAGTTCTGGCACAAGCTGGACTAGATGTTCTTGATAATACATTGCCAGCAGAAATATTCTCATCCTTGAGGGAAGTCCCCGAGTGGTCATGACACTCTGGGGCAGGGAAGCCACTCCTCAGGGGTGCCCAGAATGTGTTACTATTTGGCTGGGCAGTGGCGTGTCACAGAAATGTCTAACACAGATCTTCATTTTGAGGAACTGGTGCTTTCTCTGGTGTACTGGGGTCTAGAGGAACTGTTTTTCCCTAACGAAACTGGTGAACTGCATAGTTTCTTCTGCCTTCTCAGCCTCTCCTCGGAAGAGAGGATTAATCAGCTAGTTCTCAGTTGAATCAGTACCGGCAGCCACATTTAGCATAGACTGACCAGATGAGATGGTTTAATCTTTGGCAGGGAGTTGGGGGAAGGTATGGAATTCCCATTTTTCAGATGCCTGGATGGCTCAGTCAGTTAAGCGGCTGCCTTTGGCTCAGGTCAAGATCCCAGGGTCCTGGGTTTGAGTCCCCCATCTGGCTGCCTGCTCAGCGAGGAGCCTGCTTCTCCCTCTGCCTGCCACTACCCCTGCTTGTGCTCTTGCTCACTCTCTCTCTAGCAAATAAATAAAAAAATCTTAAAAAAAAAAAAGAATTCCCATTTTTCTTAGTTGGCACCATTGAAGAATAAAAAAGATCATAATCACATCCAGATCATTGCTACAGCAAACCTTAAATGCTCTTCCTGTTTCTAGTCTTGCCATTTTAAAAATCATCTTCCAAGATTTGGCCATAGTGATCTTTCTAGAATATGGATATAACACTGATGATCCATTTCTTAAAACCCTTCAGTGGAACCCTATTTTCCTATAAAGTAAAATACATTCCATTAACCAGGGTACTGAAGTCACTCATGGTCCAGCGTGTGAAACCTTTTTCTAGCTATATCACTTACCAGTTCCCATCCTTTTGTATTTTTAGCAGTGTCTATGGCTTTCTATATGCTGCTCACGTTCACCTGCTTTTCTAAGCACAGAGACACATTTCCTGGTCCTCTGGGTTCCCATGGATGTGTTAGAATCCTTCTCTGCCATAGTACTTATTGCACTGTATTACAATTTCATGTTTGTCTATAACCTTTATTAGATGGTAAGCTTTTCTAGATAAAGACTGTCTTATTTTTATATTCCCATGCAGTAGGCAATCAATAAAAGTTATCTACATAGGCTAACTTCCCTCTACCCTATTCCCATCAAGTGCCTGTGCTTGAATGCCTTCAGCTTATGTCCCTTTGTAGACATCTCATTCTATTTTAATGATGATAAGAATAGTGTTGCAGGCTGGGTTCCCCAAGAAAAAGATTCTGAAATGGAGATTTGTGTGCAGAAAGTTTTGGTGGAGGTTTCTCAGGATCTGCACCTGTGGAGGAAGTGAAAGGTTTCTCAGGAAACTTTCTCTGTGTGGAAAGTGCACTGGGACAGAGGATGTACTATGGCATGGCAGCAGCAAGGCCTTAGCTGACCACAGAGAGTTCTGAAGCTGGGGAAGCCCTACAGAGTTGGCCCAGACTGGGGGAAGGAGACTGAGCTTCATATCTCTACATGAACCAGATGTTGGATGACCCTGGAAGGAGTCATGACCTTAGGCAAGGTGTCTCTTTTCAACCAAGAGCAATTACTGTGGAAGCCTGAGGACTGAGAGCTGTTGGTGAGCAGCACACCCAGCACTTGGATGACTATGACTTTCTTTCCTACAGGGGAACCTGGGCAGTGCAGCACTTTGTATAAACTGCAAATGTGGACTCTGAAATTAGAATGCCTGTATTCAAATGTGAGCTCCACCATTTGCTAAGTGTTCCAGTTCTCTATTGCTTTGTGACAAACTACCCCAAAACTTAATAGCTTTAAAACAACAATCATTTATTTATAGCATAAATCTGCAATCTGGGTGAGGTTCAGTGGGGACAGCCCGTCTCTGTTTCACATGGTATCAGCTAGGGCGGCACATTTAAGGTTGGAAGATCTACTTCCAAGATGGCTCACTTACATGGCTGGCAGTTTCAACAGGGACCTCTCCACAAGAGAGCTTGGGCTTCCTTACAGAATGGTGGCTGAATGCCAAGTTTAAGATAACTAGGCAAAAGCTGTATCACCTTTTATGACCTAACCTCAGAAGTCACAGAGCATCACATTTTGATAGAAGAGAGCCAAGGCTACATTGTAAGAACATGTGAGATTGGAGCTATTGTTATGCCATTTTTAAAAGAAAATACAATCTTCTGTAATCTACTTTCTGGTCACAATAATTAACATTTGTTCTTTATGCAAAATATATTTATACCCATCTCTAGATCCCCAAATCTCATCTCATTATGGCATCTGGTGCAGTCATTTGAATACTGCTCTGAAGACCTGTGACTAAAGAGGCAAGTTATCTGCTCTTTTCATGCTCAACATATAATTTGGGACAGGCATTAAATAACTTCACAGACAAAGAAATTTTCTTTCAGAGAGAGGGAAAATAAGAAACACACAACTGTTTGGGGCCATAATAATTTTGGAATCCAGCCAGATACATATGTTAGTTCCTTGATTAGGGCTCATCCTATTCTCTCTGGGAATGGTTCTCCATGGCTCTTGGTTCTACCATCTGATTCTTGGTTCCAGCTCCTGAATTATCCTCTATTTTCCATAAACTGTAAACCATGTTTGCAGTTGAGTATTTTTCTTAGTCTACATTCCAGCCCAAATATCTCTTAATTTTGTATAATCTCTGTTCCTTTCAGCCCAAATTAGTTGTGCTTTCACCAGAAAAATTATCTTAAAAACATTGTGGGTTTTCTATGTACCATACTGATGTTTACCCATTAGACAAAAGTTATACCCACAAACTTATTTGAAATAGGCTTTTAATATTTGATCCCCTGTGAGTCTACTGAATGACATTGCCTTTAAGATTTTTGGAAGCCCTTTGCTTAATGGAGAGAATTGGTGATCTATGCTTCTCATATTCTCAGTAGTTTTTTCTATTCTATTCTCTTTAGTCAAGGTCTCTGAGGCATCAGCTTAAATATTTCTTAAGTCCTAACAAAGGGATTTATAGTCACATCCTGTATTTAATCATCTTTGCCTTGAAGTCATTTAAAGATTTGAAAATCTTGGAGAGGCTAGGAATGAGACACAGTTTTATTTTCAAACCCTGCAAATCCTGGCTGATTTGTATATAATAGTTTGTTCTTTAGCTGATCTGTCTCCTCGAACATTTTATCATAGATCGTGGGAAGAAGTAAAGTGATTTTTCCAATATTCTTGGTGATCCCTTTAGCTAAGTCCTTAAATTCGTTACGTACATTTCCTATTGGTCATATTACCCTATGTGACTGACCTGTCAAATTTTCTGCCACTACATTATATGGATACCCTTTCCTCCAGATTCAAAATAACACTGAATTCACTTTTCCTTTTGATACCTTCTTGAGGTTTTTAGGCTTTCACTAACACTCTTTTCAAGATACTTTAGATTTCTGCCCTGTTCGATCCCAAAGCCAGTGTGGTATATTTCAATTTTCTCCCCTATTCTCAGTACCAAATTTTGTCTATTGCTCCATAACATACCATTTCAAACTTATGGGTTAGAGTAAAACCAATCATTTGTTTGGTTCATGAACCTTCAATCCACACAGCACTCAGCAGGAACATTTCATCTCTGAGCTCCTCCCAGTTGGGGTGGCCCATCTATTGTTGGATGATCCACTTCCAAGATGGCTTATTCACAGGACTGACAACTTGGTGCTGACTGACAATTTCTCTCCATTTGTGTTTCATCACAGGGAGACCTTAGTTTCCTCACAGCATAGTGTCTAAAATACAAAAGCAATTGTCCCAAACAGGGAACCAGGGAACCAGGTGGAAGCTATATCACTTTTTATGAACTTGTCTCAAAAGACATATAGTTCCATCATGCCATAGTCATAACTTTGCCCAGAGTTAAAGGTATGAAATGTTGACTCCACCTCTTGATGAGAGATGTCAAAGTCTCATTGTATGAATAGCATATGTAATGGGAGATGTTGTTATAACTATATTTGAAAAATATAAGCGACTACAGGCATATTATGTAACCTCGCTGTGCCTCAGTATATTCTAACAGCGTAGTACCTGGGAGAAAACACACTGCTGGAGGGTGGAGAGAACTTGCCTTCTCCTTTTTTCCTTTATATCAGGGTTCCGCAAACTATAGTGCAGGGTCAAATCTGATTCACTGCCTGTTTTTGTTGATTAACTTTTATTGCAACACAGCCATACTCATTCACTTATGTATTAACTATGGCTCTTTTCACATTATAATGGCAGAGTCTAGCAGTTGCAACAGAGACCATATGGTCTGCAAAGACTAAAATATTCACTATTTGTTCCTTTAGAGAAAAAGTTTGCCAGTGCCTACTTTACATCCTGTTCAATCATAGAGAATGGGAACTGAGAGTCACCATTGAGTTAGAGACCCTTGAGCACACTATTCTATGGATGTTGCTGAGACTCACAGAGGACTAAGTGACTAGTTAGAAGCAGGTAATGACCATTTTTTGCTATTTACTGTATACTTTGTTAATGTGTTTCTAAATATTTTACAAACATTCTCTCCTTTCATCTAACAGGAAGGTCTTATTTTCATTACCAATTTATATCCAAGGAAAGTGAGAACTTAAGTAATTTGTCCAATTACATAGGGACAGAGGGCGAATTCCAACCCAGGTCTTCCTGACTTCAGAACCCATGCTCTTAACCATTGGAGTTACCTTTCTCAAAGCGCAGTTTTCATTCTATTCGCCTCAGAACCCCCAGTCTGAGACCCACTGCACTGCACATATGTCATACTCAAATTCTCAACCCTGGCTTTACATTGGAATTACTTGAGGAAGTAGTTGAATATACATGTGCTTGTAAAAGTACAAACTTTGTCTTACTCCATTTGGGTTGGTATAACAACAGACTACGTGGCTTATAAACAATGGAAATTTATTCTTCACAGCTCTGGAGGCTGCAACATCAGGGTCCCAGCATGGTTGAGTGAGGGACCTCTTCCAAGTTGCAGACTTTTTATTGTATCCTCACATGGTGCAAGGGGTAAGGGATCTCCCTGGGACATCTTTTATAAGGGCACTAATCCCATTCACAAGGATGCTGTCCTCATGACCTAATCATCTCCTAAAGGCCCCACTTCCTAATACTATCACCTGTGGTGTTAGTATTTCAATGTATGAATTCTGAGGGGACACAAACATTCAGGCCATGGCCAACCTATAGATTGAGGAAATCTATAATGGATCCTGAGGCATCTCTGTTTTTAACAAATTTCTTTGGTGATTCTGATGCTCAGTCAGGGTTGAGAACCATTATTCCCTACCCACTAGAACAAGGTCCCCCTAACTCTTATTTAGGAGTTCAGTGGACAGTATTTTTGTTCAACTCACATCTTTCCAACACCTCCTCCTTACTCCGTCCTACAATTGTGGCCTCAAAGAGACCATGTGAAAGACAGTTATGACTGCTGTGCCCAACACTGGGGGATTTTAATGCAGTGACCAGAAGGAAGGCATATCTTTTCCCACCTGGCCTGACTCTTCTTCCTAAGGCAAGTTCTCCTTTGAAGCAGGAAGAGCTTCATGGGTAATGACCACCCAAATCCTCACTCTGGAGCTGTGGAGAATTAGAGTAAGAAAGGAAAAATGGGGAAGTTTAGGAGAGGAGAATGTGGCTGCTTCTATGGGCTGGGGAGCAGTTTCTGACCCAGCACTATGATGTGGAGCTTTTTACATTCAGGTTTCTTCTGCCTTCAATATTAAGTGTATTTGCAGAGGATCTAAAAATGGAATAAAAATGCCAACAACAGCTCTAACCAGTCAAAGTCAAAGAAAATAACAACTTTTTAAGTCATCACTACACTCATGAGCTCATTTGAACCTTGGAACTTTGAAACAGTACAATTGCATCTCCATTTTACATGTGGAAGTTTGGTTTTATTTATAGGAGATGTGATTTTTACATGTTGTCACAGAAGTTTTGGGTGCTGCACCATTGGGAGGGTAGGAATTTAATCCCTGCTCATCAGGAACAAGACTGGCAAGAAAGAAGCTTTCTAATTAAGATTCTCACATTCATAAATAATTTAAAGCATTACTATTATCCTGGGAAGCGGCTTTTGAAAAATTATGCATTCTTTGGATGTGGGAAGATACGTTTTCTTTCCCCTTTTGCTTATTTAACCTGTTACAAAACTTGACAGTGTTTCGCACAGTTTGACAGTCCTTTGAATTTTTAAGAAGTTATTTTGTAAACTAGATGTTAAACCAACTCCCATAAGTATGTGTGTTGCCCTGGAGTGATTAACTACCCTAGTTTGTCCAGGACTGAAGGGCTCCTGGGACATAGGACTATGACCGCTAAACTGGGAAAGTCCTAGGTAAACTGGGATGATTTGGGACAGGTCAACCTACTGGTTGCCTACTGTTCTTCGGTACAGAACACAGCTATTTAATGGATCTCCGAAAAAAAACAACTACTCACGAACATTTCATGACCAACATTTCTCTTTCCTCTTTCTTCATCCTTTCCTTTTAAAGGAACAAATACAATTCTCTCCTCTTGTGGAGAGGGGTTATGTCCCCTTTCCTGAAGCCTTGGCACCAAACCATTTCATGGCCCCAAGCCTTCAACTTCCAGTCCAAGTAAGCTTATCACAACATTCCTTGAAACAAACACTGTGCTCTCCTCCAGTGGAATGTTGGCGAACACAGTTTTCTTCTCGTCTTGTTACTGTTTTTGTACCCACCTTGTTGCAAATGGATAGTTTTGTGATGGGTCTTTCTAGTCTGTGATAATCTTTCCCATTCATCATATGGACCTCAATGTACTTTCTACATTGTGTCATATATAAGGACGTGACTAATTCTGCAGCCTAAGACAAGTCATTTGACTCCTCTGAGCTTAGATGCTTCATCTAAGAAAGGGAGCAAAACAAATTGATTTTGAAGATTCCTTTCTGCCCTGAAATTCCATTGTATTATTCACTGAGTTGAATGCAACTGGTCAAGGCAATCTTTTACATATAGCCTGGAAAACTTATAACATCCTTTAAATGTGTAACAATATAGAACAGGAAAGTGTCAACAAGGTTGATCCTTAAATCTTTCATGACCATAAATGGCTATTTGTGTCCCCATCATTCTCAGAAGTCACTGCTCTCTACTCTGTTCTCCTATGTTGGAGTGCTATTTAAAGAGTTGTTTTAAAATCAACTACTTAAAAACAAAAAGATGCATCCTTCCCCCACCTCCTAATTTTGAAAGCATTGTAAGTACTTTATATAGATTGCAGAAAATTTAGAAAACATAGAAAATCACAGAGGGTGACGAAAGCCACAAATAATCCTTTCACGAAGATGTAACCACTGTTAAACTTTTGGTGTATTTGGTAAAAACAACAAACAAAACAAACAAACAAACAAAAACCCCATTGTACTGTACTGTTTTATTTATTTAGTTAGTTCAATTTGCCAACATATAGTACATCATTAGTTTTTGATGTAGTGTTCAATGTACTGTACTGTTTCATAATCAGCTTTATTCACTTAGCAATAGATTACAATTTCTCATTTCATCATGAAAAGTCTAGTGGCCCATTGTATTCCATTTTATGGGAAGCTGTACTTGATTTAATTAGGTTTCTGGTTGGATATTGAGAAGTTCCCCTCCAAGGTTTTATAAAAAAAAATCTAATGTATTATTTTCCTGCCAGATATTCTTAATGGTGAATTTCTAGAATACAAGTTATATACATTTCTGGGTTTTTAATATGAACTGTCAAATTGTTTTCTAAAAAGTATCCTCAATTTATACTTCCTTTAGCAGGATAGAAGAGTGGCTCTTCCTTGCAGCTTTGCCAACAATTAGTCCCTATGACCAATGATCACATTGGCCAAGGGCTTTGGGCAGTGGCAAAGTCCACTGTGACAGCCAAACTCTGATATTGCTCTTTGATATTAGTGTGTTTATCAAACATCCAAAAATAGAACAGGAAAGCAAACAGCAACATCGATCATTTGGGGTCAGAGTCATACACTGAGTATTAGAGCATCTAAACATACATCAGGGATTCTTAACCTGGTGTCTATGAACCTTACCCCAGAATTTTATCCCACTTAATATAAGTGTTTGCTTCAACCTGTACAAACCTATTGGAGCCAGAGTCTATGGCTGCCACAAGGAAATTTGAGAATAAATAAAGTGTTTATGAAAAAAGAAGAAATGAAAGGAATTTTCTCATAGTGAGTGCACTTGTCATATGGGTCAACTTATCATTTTCAAAGTATGGTGTAAGTATTTTTTTTTTAAGATTTTATTTATTTATTAGACAGAGACAGCCAGCGAGAGAGGGAACACAAGCAGGGGGAGTGGGAGAGGAAGAAGCAGGCTCCCAGCGGAGGAGCCTGATGTGGAACTCGATCCCGGAACGCCAGATCACGCCCTGAGCCGAAGGCAGACGCTTAACCGCTGTGCCACCCAGGCGCCCCAGGTGTAAGTATTTTTTATACCCATTTCATCAATGAGAAAACTCAGAACTCAGAGTTTGAAATTTGTCCCATTGTCATGCAGCTAATTAAGAACAGATCTGGGAGCTAAAGCTTGGTGTTTCTGACCCTAAAGCAGTGCTGTTTTGTTGTAACACAAAGATCTTCCTCGAAAGGAAGAATAGGCTGGGATTAAAAATAAAGTATAAAGATAATGTGAAGTTAAAGGCATAGTGCCTAATGCACATAGGACTTGAATGCATTTCAGCTGAGGAATTGAATGAATGACTAATATTTCCTTCTTATCGTTGGCTTTATGTATCCTAAGCAATGGCAAAGGTGTTGAGAAGTTTTCCCTTCCATAGAATTGTTTGGTCCTAGACTTCACCCTTTAATTATGTTCCATATTTTCTTCATTCCAGATTAGTCTAAAACAGCTGACAATAGATTTGGGTGCCATGACTGGGTGGGAGAGGCAAGCGGGAAATGTGTTAGGCTGAGTGATATGAACCTTCTTTTTTTGGTAGGTAACATACTGGCAATTTCATGTGGTTTGCCTTCATAGTTCAGTTCTGGAATGTTGATGTTTCTTTCTATTCTAAGTGTTTATGGGAAAAACAGATCCACTTCTTTCTTTTCAAGGTCTTAGGGACACCCTTTCTATCTGCTATAGAGGAAAAGCAAGCCAAGTTTTCTTGATCTTGGTGTACTAGCACTTAACATGGCCTACCATTTGGGTGTTGGCTGATTTGGTCAAAAGTTGGTGGAAGGGGAATGTGAAAGACTTTGGTGGGGGATATGGAGATAGATCCAGAGGAGACCCAGCATGCCAACAGTAGTGTGGCCCCAGCACAAGGATGGGATAAGGACCAGGATCTAATGCCTAAGATTGAGGGTGAGTGGATAAGAAAAAGGCAGAGGGAGAAGCAGGGAAAATCAAGGCAGAGTATATATATATGGTGTGAGAAATTATGTAGATATTTAGGTGAAGGAATAAGCCACAACTTAGGAGTTAAACCTCAGGTCCAAGGTAGGAGCAGGCCTAACATGAGGGGGATTATGTGTGAGATCCAAGAAAATCAGGGCTCTTTCAAACTTTCCTAGAGTCTGGGGCCAAGTGGAGCCATAGTGTGTCAAAAGGCTTAGCTGTGCATTGGGTTGAGGCCCAGGGTAGGGGAGCAGGCAGGCTGATGCAAGAATTCAGGCTTCTGCATTCACAAGCTTTTAAAGGTTTGCCTTACTTCATTTACATAATAAATAGTTACTGAGCTCATTTTCTGTTCCAGGCACTGTGCTAGCTGTTGATAATAGAGTGGTAAAAATACAAATGATCTATCTTCATGGAGCTACTATTTTAATGGAGCAGAGAGACAGTCAACAAGGGAGGAAATAAATAAAATAATTACATATGAGGACAATGTTATGAAGTAAATACCCAGGGTGATGAAATAGAAACACCATGAAGGAGGCCCATTTTAAATAGGGTTTTCCCAGGGCAGTTGATTAGAGGCCTGAAGGATGAAAATAAACCACCCTTAGGAAGAGCTGCAGAGGAACAGGCCAGGCAGAGGGGAAAACAGGTGCAAAATCCTTAGGTGAGAACAGGCTGCAGGTTCTAGGGTCAGGGAAATGAAAAGAGGCCAGTGCAAGAGAAGGAATGCTGAGATGAGGCTGGAGAAATAGATATGAGGTAGGATGGGTGAGAACTTGGGGGCCCCCGCTTGAAGTTTGGGCTTTATTCTAAGCACAATGGAAGAACATTAGAGAGTCTTCATTGGTGGAATGACATGATCAGAATTGCATTTGAAAAATTTCACCCTAGCTGCTCTCTGGAAATTGTAGAGGGCCAACAGAGCATCCAGGTAAGAGACTTCAAAGCCCTTTGGGGGAATCAAAGCCAGTCCTTGACCCCTTGTGAGATCTCCCAGAAAAGGCACTTGGCAAAGATTTACACTGCTTTTTTACAAGTGTCTAAAATTTATATTGAGATGGAATCATGACCAGAATCTATTAAAAACTATTTGGGCATTCTTTTATGAAGATGTCTGTAAAAACATATGTGTAGAAAAGTGACCCCAAAGTTCATGCATCTTTTAATTAAATCAATTAATTATTCACTCATTCATTTTTGTCTTTTTTTATATAACAAATATGTATCAGTTCCTTGCTCTGTGCCATCTACCCGAAGAGTTAAATGGTGAATAAATAGATAAGCTCTCTTCCTTCCTGTAGCCTGTGGTCTATTCTAGGCAGTTTTTTTCTTTTTTTAAGATTTTATTTTATTTTATTTGAGAGAGGGAGAGAGAGAGACAGGGAGAGCACAAGCAGGGGGAGTGGCAGAGGGAAAGGGAGAAGCAGGGTCCCCACTGAGCAGGGAACCTGACATGGGGCTGGATCCCAGGACCCTGGGATTATGACCCGAGCCCAAGGCAGATGCTTAACCAACTGAGCCAGCCAGGCGCCCCTCTAGGCAGTTTTCATAGCCTACTAAGTACTTAAGAACTGAGCCACATGGAAGCATGGGGAAGAGCAATGGAACCTTACATGGAAAGAGGCTTGGGTTCTCTCCCCCACTCTTGGGGAGTGGGAACTTAATAAATGTTGGTTGACAAGTGATGTTGAACAAATCACTGAACTTCTTTGATCTTGTTTCTTCCTGTGTAGAGATGGGAAGAGCTGGTCAGAGGATCATAAACTCAGAATGGTTTCTTCCTTTTTCTTTTTTAAAAGACTTTATTTATTTATTTATTTATTTATTTATTTATTTATTTATTTATTTATTTGAGTGGGGCGGGTGGAGCACAAGCAGGGGGCAGGCACAGAGGGAGAGGGAGAAGCAGACTCTCCGCTGAGTAGGACCTTGAGATCATGACCTGAGCTAAAGGCACACGCTTAATCGACTGAGCCACCCAGATGCCCCTCAGAGTAGCTTCTTTCAATGTTGAAATTCTATCACAAAGAAATCAGATAGAAGGATCAGGGTGACATTACCCGAGCAACCATAACATCACTAAAAGCAGGACAATCAGACGTTACTGGTCTCCCCAAAGGCACAATACAATGTATGTTCCACTCCCTGTGAATTCTTCTTGCCAAAAAATTAGACAGTAGTCCAAGTCTGGTCAAGTCTCTGGTCCTACCAGCAGCTTTCAGGAAATATTGGGACTGAGAAGCCTGCCAAATCCTTTCCAGGGAGCATGGGCCAGATCTAACATGGGCATGTCCTATTCTATAGGACAAATAAACTGCTTTCTCTAACAAATGAATGGCACAAAATAGTGCCAAATTTTGGGTAAGAGGGCACTGTTAGATTAAAGGAAATTTATCTTAATAATATCATATTCATTTTTCAAGGATAGAAATGGTGCTGGATTTTGCTACAGAAAAAAGTCCTTAGGGGTTTCATGCTGCAACATGGATGAACCTTGAAGAAATAATGCTAAGTAAAATAAGCCAGACATGAAAGGACAAATATCGTATGATCCCACTGTAACTAAGATCTAGAGGAGTCAAACTCATAGAGACAGAAAGTAGAGTGGTGGTTACCACCGCACTGAGGGAAGAGAGAATGGGGAGTTAGTGTTTAATGGGCACAGTCTTTCAGTTTGGGAAGAGGAAAAAAGTTCTAGGGATGGGTGCTGGTGATGATTGCATAACAATAGGGATGTTCTTAACACCACTGAACTGTACACTTGAAAATGGTTAAATAGTAAATTTTATGTCATTTTTATTTTACCACCAAAACAAAAAAGTCCTGGAGTAGCTACAGGTGAATAATACTACCACTAGGATTTGATTTAAAATAATCTAATAAAGCAAAATGAACAAAAACCCTGGAGGACAGAGAGGAAGCAGAACTGGTAAAATGAACCTAATTGTTGAAGTCTAGAGATGAGTAATGGGGATTCAATCACGCTGCTCCTTCACTTTTATGTATTTTAAACTTCACTTGATAATACAAAGTTTAAAATACATCTATCATGTTTTGGTATGTTGAGTTTAATTTTCTGAGATGCTCTGAGCATTTATACTTTTTAGAGGACTCAATTTTTTAAAAAATCCCCTGTAGCGCCTTGGTGTCCTGAGCTGTCGTAGTATGAAATTGAGCACGAAATAGGCCCAAGCTTGAGGAGGAGGTCACTCATCCCCTCATGCATGATCCCCTCATGTGTTATACTTGATACTCCTGCCGACCTTGCCAGACTGCAGGGGAGAATAAAGGAAATTGTATATATCAGTGTTGCTTACTGCTGCCTCCACCTTAGAGTCACTAGGGAGCTCCTAACAATACTAATGCTCAGCCCCCACCACATACGAACTGAGCTAGAATCTCTAAGGGTGGGCCCCAGGGAGCAGTATTTTTAAAAAGCTCCCTCTGTGATTCCAATGTGCAGTCAAGTTTAAAGAACCACTATGAACCACCGGGTACCTAGAAGGGCTCACAAAATGCTGATTGAAAATGAATCTGGAACTAGTTACCTAGTATGCTCTGTTTCAGTCATTTGATAAAGCCTTTTATGGAAAAGAATTTATGTACAACCTTTTCTCCCTCCCACCCAGGAGATCCAACTTCCAGAGGCTATAAACGTTATTTCTTGAGCCTTTGCTAGAGCAGGCGCACTTATGCCCAAGAGAGTATTGTGGTGGCTGTTAGCAAGAGCCTGGAAAGATAAGAACAGTTTCAAAAATGTTTTTGGGGCATCACAAAAACCCCATTGTAACACAACACTCTTTGGAATAACATTAAAGAAAAGTGAATTATGCCCCTTTATCAAAGGGAAAACGAAAGCCCCTTGGACACGAATTTTATTTTGAAGCTGAAGCCTTTAATCAAATTGACAATAAAAGATATGGTCCTTCTATGAACTGAGGAATGATAAGCAGCCATTTGCAATCTCAATCTGTGGCTGCTGGAATTTAACTCTATGCTTCACCTCTGATATGTTAAAAATGGACAGATTTTCACAAAGGAGAGAGAAATGCAGTCCTTACACTGATTCAGTTAGCTGCATGAACATAGAGTATGAACAACTCCACATATCTTCCTTCCCTCACCTTGCACCTTGGGATTTGGCATGAATATTCACCGGGGAGTCCCTTCAAACTGACAAAAAACAAATGCTCTAAAGTCTCATTGCAGCTCTCTCTTCCACGAGGTGATAGAGTAAGCGGTCCTAAGTCTGAAGTGCGTGTTGTGCAGCAAAAGCATCTTCTTTTTCCAGCACCAACCCGAGTTAAGTAGTAGAGGAGTAGGGTTGTCAGGTTTAATAAATAAAAAGTGCGGGATGCCCAGTTAAATTTGAATTTTAGACAAATATTTGCAAATATTGTTCAGACTATACCAACACTAAATAATATTCAGATTTTATTTGAAATGCAAATTAAACTGGGCATCCTATATTTTACCCAAGCAGCCCTGCAGGGAAGAAAAGAGAAGTCTTTTCACATGTAAAGTCTATCTATCTTACTCCAAGATACTCAGGATATCTAGGAGGTTCAGGTCGTCAGTGAATGTCCATGAATATGGGCCAAGAAGGTGATATTGACAGCCTGTTTAAGGAAGTCAGCGTATCAGTTAGCAAATGCTACATAACATATTGCTCCAGAATATGTGGTTTAAAATAATAACCATATAGTATTGCTAATGTTTTTGCAAGTTGGCTATGGTTTGTTCATCTAGAATGGACTAGGGTGAGCAAATCTGTCTGTATATGTAGATCTTTGGTTAGGTTTGGGTAACTCAGTTCAGGCTATTACAGATGGGAAGGCTGTCACAAATCTCTCATCCTCTTCCTGGAATCAGTGATAACAAAGTGTAAATAGAGGTATGCGAGTCCTCTTAAGGCCTAAGCTTGGAACTAGCATATTGTTATTTCTGCCCACATGCCATGGGCCAAAGCAAGTTATATGGCCAAACTCAAACTCAAAGGGTAGAGAAGTGCATTGCTCCCATGAAGAGGCCATGGCAAGATCACGAATGCAGGAGTGAAGAACAGGGGCTGATGATTTTATCTACTGTGGGCAGACATGGGGAAAGTGAAATGCAGGAGAAGGAAGTAAAGTCCCTGGCAGCTTCAGAGCCAAAAAGGACTGAGACACAGGGGGAAGGGGGAGCCGGAGGCCAGTTCCTGGGGAGAGTGGCTTCAAAGGTTAGAGGGACCCAGATATGAGGCCTATTTGATTCCAATACTCCATGTTTGCCTAGAAAAGTTCTCATGAATGGAGGTAAGACTGAGTGTGCAGGTGGGTCTTTAATGGTCTTAACTGTGAAAGTTAGAGGCCAGGCATATGGTTTGAAGTTCTTTTAAATGTTATCCACAACT
Source organism: Ursus americanus (assembly GCF_024610735.1). Classification (NCBI taxonomy): domain Eukaryota; kingdom Metazoa; phylum Chordata; class Mammalia; order Carnivora; family Ursidae; genus Ursus; species Ursus americanus. Next base: position 18,718,424 of record NC_142143.1, on the reverse strand, counting down.
CACATGTACTCCTTGCCATCTTGTGTCCCAGTAATTACTCCTTTGGTTGCAGAGGCAAGACATTAAGGCCATTATAAAACAACAACTAATTTGTATCCATCAGTGTGGTAGGCAGTACTTTTCCCATTCAAGTAAAAGAAACCTGACTTAAACTAGCTGAAGCTGAAAAGGGAAATTATTAATATAACCAAAAAGACTGGGGACTCTAGCTTCAGGTAGGGTTGGACTCATGTGCTCAAATAATGTCAATAGGATTCTGTGTCTCTCCATTCCTAGGCTCTGTGCTGGCATCATTCTGAGGCAAGTTATTGTTTCATAATGCTGCAGTGGTTTCTGAAAACTCCAGATTTACTTTATCAACTTGGCAACCCAGGAAGAAAAAGCATGTGAAAATCCTTTAGTACAGTGAAACTCATTGAATTGAATTTTAGGTTTAAGGCTGGTCAAATGTCCACCTCTGAACCAACCCCAATGATCAGGATACTGATTGGCTATACCTGGGTGTCCAAACCTGGATCATGAGGTTTGGTCAGCTCCACCTAAACCACATGGACTGAGAATGGGAGAGGGAAAATGGAAGTATGATAACAGATGGGAAATGGGTGCTAGGTAGGCAATAAAGCAACAGATGTCTCCATCCAATGGCTCCCTGTTTTCCTTAGAGTAAAAGGTACTACAGTCTCTGCCCTCCCTAATTCATTCCCTCATCTCCTACCACTCTCTCCATTCCATTCTACTTTATCTGTACTGGGCACCTTGCATACATGAGCATTCAAGGATTACCTGGTCTTAAGGACTTGGGCCACCTGTTTGATCACTTTCTCACTGAGACCTACCCTAGGGAGATCCAGTGCCCACTGCACAATCTCCATTTGGTTTTCTAAGGAAGAAATGTTTGTCATTCACTAATACTTAGGTTGATGCTTTTGGAGAGATGGAGAGTGATCTGGGATTAGCAGTGAGTGGGAATAAGTGCCATTTCTGGACAGAGCAAGCATTTGGAATAGAATACATTTGGAAGGTTCTATTTGAAAGGTTATTTTTTAGGGCCTTGCTGATAGAACTGCACTTTAATTAAAAAAAAAATAAAAAAATATAAGCAGCTTATGGTGAAAGGAGAACTAAGGGGAGAATCCCAAATTAACTCTTGGGACTGTCTTAACTTGGGGATCTCCAGGACAGCACAGATCCTTGGGAATGTCTTTCTTTGCCAGTGACCTCATGTGTTTATTTAACTGTCCAGCTGAGGGCTCACCCTGACATTTTAGCAACCAGGCAGAGTCTGCCCATTTAGGATGACATGAGAAAGGGAGAGCTGTCCCACAGGGCTGCAGGAAGACTATTCAGGAATCTTCTGCTTTTCAGGATTTTCCTTTTTGATCTTTTTTTTTTTTTCTTTCTCTCATCTCAAGATTCTAGTGACTGAGCTTTCATCCTTTCATTCAATGGTTGTGCTCAAAATGACTGGACTGTGCAAAAGTTGGCAAAGGCAGTTCCTCCTTCCAGGGGAGGGCAAAGAGGCCTTGGGGTGGAGGTGGGGCAGGGAGATAGGAAAGATATAGGAAAAAGGCAAAGGATGGTTTTTGTCCAGAGAGTGCTGCCCTGAAAGGTGAGGGAAGGTAGGAAAATGTGACTTAAAAGGAAAAACTGCTTTTTTGCATATGCAAAGGGGATTTCTGCAGAATACCTTCTAGAAGGTTCAGTTGTTACCCTCACTGAGGTGGACAGGAAAGCTAGAAAGTGACAGCCAGGTACGGAGATTTCTGTTTCTCACTTTCTCACTCACTCTACACAATCTTCAGTTAGGTTATCTTGTGTACCTATTATTTTTTAATGGAAACTTTAAGAAAAGACAAATTTAATAAAAACAAAGTTTCACCTACTCTATCTTTATTTTCTATGATCCAAGAAAAAGGGCTTCATTTATTTGCTGTGTGGACTTTGGCAAATTATTTAAGCTTTCTGTGACCCATGACCTCATCTGGAAAATAGGGTTAGTGATAGTGCCTGCATCATGGAATGGCTGTGGGGATTCAATGAGAGAAGGTGTGTCAGGTACTAAGCACTGGTTATCACAAGCACTCAATCATCCTAGCTATCCCTGGTATTGCCCAAATTCTGTCCTAACACAGAACTCGGCATTTTAGACTTGTTCATCCTAAAGTCAGTGCCTAATTGTCATGGCAGGTGTCCACAGCATCTGGGGCTGTGATGGATGATGATGGTCATGGTGGTGGTGATGGTGGATAGATGGTTCCTGAACATTCAGCACATTAGAAATGGGGAAAGAAGCAGGTGTTTGAGACTGAAGCCATAGAAATAGGCAAAAGGCAAGGTTGATGAGGTCACAAACACACCTGTCATCATCTTAGTAGAATAAATTGTCTGCCTTTTGTCATGTCCTGACTATGTCTGAGATAGACCTGAGAGGAATAGATAATGTGTAATGACCCCAGTGGTAAACAAGAAAAGAAGTATTCTTTAATTTGGTGAAAATGTAGTCTTCCCTGCCATCTTCTACCAGAACCCCTTTGAATTATTTACCTTTCTATTGAATACATACAGGGCTAGAAGCCACATCTAGATGTTAGCCACATCTAGAATCATAAAGGACTGAAAAGAACCATACAAATTAATTTGCCAGTATCTCAAGTAACAGGAAACATGATTCAATCTAACTTATACAGTTAGGACATTTGTTTATCTCATGTAATAAGTTTAGCAATAAGGTGGACTTCAGGTTTGGTTGATTCAATAGCTGAATGATGCCATAAAGTCCAGGTTCTTTTTCTCTCTCCTCTCTGCCATCCTTGTCATATAAGTTGTGTTCTTGGACTGCTTTTTTCCTATGGTCATAAGGTGTTTGTTAGTGGCAGGTAGGACAACATGCTTTCTTGTTTCTAACCAATGAAGAGGGTAGAGGTGAGGGAGAGAGAATGAGACAGAGGAAGAGAGAGAGAGAGACTCTTCTCTAAGCATGGGGGAAAAAATCCTTCTTTGCAGTCAAATGAAGCTAATTTAGGATAGTGCTCACTCCTGGACCTATACTAGTGGCCAGGTGGATGCTGTGTGGTGCATGAATTTTAAATCACTCATGAGCAAGGGGTATAAAATGATTAGCTTAGACCGGGGTTTTCAGCTTCAACTCTATTGACATTAAGGGATAATTCTTTATTGTGGGGGCCTCCTGTGCATTGTAGACTGCTTATCAGCATTCCTCATGTCTACCCACGTTGTACCAAGAGCAAGGGACAGGTGAGTGTAGGAGGAGGGCAGAGACTACATGAGGGACTTTGGTATTTATCCAAAAAGTACCAGTAAACTACCAAATGGTTTAGCTGGAATCTACAGAAAGAACAGGAGGAGACTTGGAGGGAAAACAGTGGGACCAGTTATTGCAGGAGAGCAGGTAATGAATGAGGGCAGTTTCATTTAGGGTGGTGGCTGTAGAAACAGAGAGAGATGGACATGTTTGAGTGTTATTTAGGAACTAAACTAGGACCTGCTGAATAGATAAGAAGAGTGAGGAAAGGAAGATAGTAAGGATGTCTCATAGGTTTCTTGTTTTCTCACTCCAGTGAACAATATTATTTCTCATGAAACGAAGAACACTAGAGTAAGAGCAGACTGTGGAGAGATTAAGTTCTAGTTATGTTGCATTTGAGGCCTGTGTAAGTTACCCAAGTAGAAATGTCCAGTGGGCAGAAGGAGATACAAATATGATACTAAGGGGAGAATACAGAACTGGAGATAATAACTGGAGCCATGTGTGTGATAAGAACTCACCTTAGGGACTCTGTGGGGTAGAGATCCACAAATCTTGGAAGGAGCAGCCAGAGGAATAGAAGAGATTCCCTGAGAGGGTTTTATTCCTTAATCTATAGGAGAAGAACATTTTGAGAGAGAGAGGGCTGGATTAGCAGTGGTATGTGCTATTGAGAGGAGATGGGATATAAGGACCAAAATATTGTCCTTTGGATTTAGTGACATAGAAGCCATTGGTGAGCCCAGCAAGAGCCATTTGGGAAATGGTGGGTATTAGGTTCAGAATATAGGCTGGAGAGGCCCAAGCAATGCCCGAGACAAGACGTGGAGTAGATTCCTCTTGGAGAAGATTGGCTGTGGAAGAAGGGGGAGAGGCTGGCTAAGGGGGAAACTGAGGACCAGGGAAAGTTTTTCTTTAGGACAAGAGACCCTTTACCATGTTTAAATGGCTTATGGGCACCAGAGTACAGAAGTTTGAAAATATAGGAGAGACAGAAATAGAGATAGAGATACAGAGAGAGAGAGAGAGAGAGAGAGAGAGAGATTAGAAATGGATAATATAAGTTTCCTGAAAAGGAGGAGGGGATGGAATCATCCAGACCCATGAGCCTTAGAAAGGAGAAGGGGCACCTCTGCAATTATAACTAGAGAGGAGGAGGAGAGGAGGGACAAGCTGTAGGTGGACTTGAAGGGTTTGTGGTGGGAAGTGGATAGTACTCCTGTTTGAACTCTTCTATGGTTTCTGTAAAGCAGGAGGCTCAGCATCTGTATGGAGAATGGGGGGAAGTTTCTGTGGTCAAATAAATTTGGGAAACACTGTTAAAGTCAAGCAATTATTGTCACTGATGGGCTTTTCAGAGCCTTTACTACACAAGAATCCGTTGTGAGTGTCCAAGAAGGGGACACAGCACCTATCGTCAGAGGAAACCGCAATCCAAAGATGGGAAGGGGCTTGAAGAAAATCGGTTGGGTTAGCAGGTGTGGAGGGCCCTTCTGTAAGGAGGACAGGAACTTCCCCAAACCTTCCTTTCTGTGAGCATAGCCCTCTCATTCTTGACTGTGCTGTGTGACCCCAGACCATGGCCATACTCAGCAATCTGGTTTTATTTGGACATATGAAAATGAGACAGAGATAGCCATTAAACCTTTCTATGTGACATGAAAGAGTATGAGGCAGGACACAAATCTATTGCCTCTGAGTTCAGCATACCTGGGGTCCGTAATAGAACTAGCTGTGTCCTTAAGCCAATTATTTAATTTCTCTGTATCTCAGTTTCTTTATCTATACAAAAATAACACTCATGGCATCCTTACCATGTTGTTCTGATGATTAAATATAACAATACTTATAAAGAGCTTAGAATAGTGTCTGACTCATATGAATAGTAACTATTAGCAATTACTGGGAGCAGAAGGACAGCTGTGTTCCATCCCATAAACAGGGCAGAAGAAAAATCTACTCTGGCAAAGAAAAGAAAAATGAACAGATGTATTGAGCAAAGTAGAGAAGAATAATAGAGAAATAATGGAGAAAGCGTATTCTTTCCAGAGGCCTGGATCTGCCTTTGGGATCTATGAAACACCGCATGTCTTTATGATAAATCTCCCTGTTAGTTCAAGCTATCCTGGTGACTTGCAAACAAAGAGATATAATGAGTACAGTGGCTAAGACAGGATTTGAACCCAAGTCCCCTGGCTTCCAATCCAGTACTCTGGTGATTACTGTACACAGTTTGTTTAGGATCTGGATGTGACTTAGTGAGAAAAATCTTCTCCCAGAGGAAGAAAGCATATTTTTACAGTGGTCAATTTACAGCAGCAGATTGTTTCAGAGATTAAATTAAGTGTCCCGGTTTCAAGAAAGGCAGACTTTTGACCTTCCAGCTGCTGCAGCCCACACCTGATTGAAAAAGCTGAAGGTGTTACAGAGACTCAGGCACTGAGGGCTCCAAATGCATTTCAGCTCTTCCCTTTAAGATTTTCAACTCAGCAGTTAGTCTATGACATCTAGAAATGGATGCAACGGATAATTTTTGCAGATTCTGAGTTTTCATGAACGTCTGTAACTCCAGACATCAACTTACACACTTCTCGCTGCCTGAAATGTTCTACCCTTTCTTTTTTGCCTACAGAGGGCTGCCTTCAAACTGTAGTGGGCTGGAGAATCACTTGGGGACTGGGGGCTCATTAAGCTGCCACTTTTCCGGAGAATCTCTCCTGAGATTCTGACTCAGGCAGTCTGGGATGAGACCCAGGAGTCTGCCTGTTAGATAAGCATCTCAGATGATACTGCAGTTGGAAATTCAGGGACCACTCTGAAAAAACTCCGTATTCTTTTATCCAGACATTCTGCAAAGAATTCCAAAGTTGAGGAACATAAAAGGTGGAGTTTTTAAACACAATTTTGATATTCAAAGTCAAAGTTATGTAGGGGCTAGTTTTTTTTTTAACCTCAAGCCTCAGTTTTCTGGTCTGTTAAATGGGGTTAATAATGGAGACACCTCTCTCTAGAGGTTGCTGTGCAGCTCAAAGGAACTCAAGCAAGTGAAAGTAGTTTATTAGCTATAGAGTCAGTGGCAGCAATTATTTTGTATTAAAATGCAAATCTCTTCTGGAAAGGATCTTAGCGGTCCTTTAAATTTTCAGCAGGAGAGGCCTGGAGCAAGAACCACATCTTATTTTCCGCTGTATCCCCTGTCTTAGCTCAGTGCGTAGTGTGTAGCAGCAGGCTTAATTTTTGTTGATAAGGACCTAATATTTTTAAACTTTTGAATGCAAATGAGTCATCATCCAAGATGCTGATTGGCTGACACCAGTTCTCTTTGGTTGGATACAAAATAATGAGGAAGAAAAAACTGGTTATTAATGCAAAGAGGCTAAGAAAAGGCAGTGAATAGCAGCTCAAAAATAGCCTCAATAATTATAAGTCTTACAAAGCCTGTTGCGACACACTTTATGAGTCAAAAATGAAGTGTGTGTGACATGAAATGAATCATTGTGTGAATAAGAGAAGGAATCTTATTTATCCAAATGTGTTTTGTCAGCAGTAATGCTCTCTCCTGAATAACGTGTGCCCTTAAAGAAAAGTGATGGATAGTTTTGTTGTTATCTAACAAAATATATATCTAACAGTTATGTACATAATATGTATCATTGTGTAAAATAACATACATATCTAACATAAAATAGGTAAAATTCTTCTTTAAAAAATCATGGTAGTTCAGTATTAAGTTGGTTCTGGTCTCACTTTAATGCAGACACTTAAATAAGTTTTCATGTATCAGCTCCTTGCTCTTTGGGAATGTATGGCTAGCATCATTCTTTGACTTTGAAATTGGATGTCATATATAAATCAGAAGACCATATTTTCCTCTTATCTTTCTCAAAAGCAACCTCTCAGTATTGTTATATGCTATTCTCATAAGCTGCTTGTCTTATATGTTAAAATGTACATATTTTCATAGTTATACTATCTGTAATTATTTCTAGTGTTTTTGTTGAGGGGGGAATGGAAGATGTTTCTTTGGCATATCAGTATCTTGTTTCCAGAAGAAAACTCAGTCAGATATGTTCAGTTTACCATCTGTACTGATTTGCTGTGATACATCGAAGGTATTGGGTTTCAGTAAACAAATCCCTTCTTCCACTTCTGAGTTTGAAACAATTGAAAGAATCACAAAAATGGCAAGCCAAGGGAGATCCACGTTTTTCTTTCATCACTAATAAAGTGAAAATGTAGGTCTAAACCATGGCTAGATGGGTTTGCTAAGATTTCTCTTATGAATTAAGTAGACAAGACTGCTAGTCCTAATATCCAATCTCTCTTTTTCCTTAGTAATAAAATTCCCAGGTTTTAGTGGGACACATAGACATCCAGAATAAAGATCACATTTCCTAGCTTCCTTTGCAGCTAATTATGGCCATATGATTGTTTAAGATCTATTCAATGCAATTTAACAGTGTGTGTAACTGCTAGATGGCCCTTAAAGGGAAGTCTTTCATTATCCCTCTCTTTCTTCCTGTTGAGTGGAAGGTAGATGTGATGGCTGGAACTAATAAGCCATCTTGCAGCATTACGTTCTAACCACATGTTGACAGTGATGGAACAATAGAACAAAAAAAAAGCTGGTTTTCTGATGGCCACTGTGATGATTAATTTTATGTTTCAACTTGACCAGACCATTGAGTACCCAAATATTTGGCTAAACATTATTTCTAGGTCTGTTGTTGAGGGTGTTTCCAGATGAGATTACCATTTAAATTCGTGGACTCAATAAAGCAGCTTACCCTCCCAGATATAGGTGGACATCATCCAATCTATTGAGGGCGTGAATAAAATAAAAAGGCAGAGGAAGGGAGAATCTGATCTCTCTGCCTGACTACACAGCTGGAACATCAGTCTTCCCCTGCACTCAGACTCCAACTAGGACTATATCATTGGCTCCTCTAGTTCTCAGTCCTTTGGTCTCAGAGTCAGACTATGCTGCTGTCTTCCCTGTGTCTCCAGCTTGCAGGTGACAGATCATGGGACTTCTCAGCCAATTCTCTCTCTGTCTCTTTCTCTGTCTTCATCTCTGTTTCTCTTTTTCTGATCTGTTTCATTGGAGAACCCTGACTAGAACAGATTTTGGTTCTGAGAATTGTCCAGAAGGTGAGCCTATTGCTCTAGTGTGTCTGAAAGAGCATTGAGCTAAAGAGGACTATTCATGAGTGTTAATATCTCATTGCTAAGTTTCAGATAAGCCTGGGACCCATCATCCCTTCTTTCTTTTCTATTTCTCACCTTTGGAATGGGAATGTCTATCCTATGCCTGTCCCACCATTGTAGGTATTCATGTATTTGAAGCACCTTGTTTGGTTTCACATGTTCACAGCAGGAGAGGCATTTTGCCTTAGGATGAATCATATCTTGAGTCTCACCGTATCTGATTTAAATGATATTTAGATAAGACTTTGGACTTCAAACTTTAGAATTGATGCTAGGATGAGTTAAAACTTTGGGGCCATGAGGGTGGAATTAATGTATTTGCATGTGAGAAGGACATGGGTTTTGGGGGATCGGGGCAGAGTGCTATGGACCAAATGTGTCTCCCCAGATTTACATGTTGAAGCCCTAATCTCCAATGAGATGGTATTTGGAGGTGGAAACTTTGGAAGGTAATTAGGTCATGAGGGTAGAGCCCTCATGAATGGGATTAGTACTTTATGAAAAAAGACAAGACAGAGATGATCTTCTGTCTGTCATGTGAGCACACAGTGAGAAGGCAGCAGTCTGCAAACCAGGAGGAGGGTTTTCAGTTGAGACTGAATTGGTTGGCACTTTGGTCTTCGACTTGTAGCCTCCAGACCTGTAAGAAAGCAATGTCTGTCTTTTAAGCCACTAGCCTGTGGTATTTTATTGTAGCAGCTCAAGCTGACTAAGGCAGTAATAAGGTGCCATGCTGGTCTTGAATGCTTACTTCTGAATTTCCTTTACACAAGGTAAAGGATAAACTTCTATATGACTTAAACTCTAGTCATTTGGGGTTTTCTGTCATTTGCAGCCAAACTTCATCTTAAATAATAGTTATTTAAGAAGCTGAGAAGCACCTTTGAGGTCATCCAGCCCAATAATCTTGATTTTACTGATGTGAACCAGAGTGGTTAAGAGAATTTTTCAAAAATTGGTTACAGGATTCCTATGGGTGTTATTAAACAAATCAGGAGCAGAGTTTTAATCCCTCAAAGGTCTGTGGTTTGGGACTTTGACAAATTAGGAGGAAAAGAGGATCAACACAGATAGAAGAGAAAGACAGGAGCAAAGGCCGAAAAATAGAATTGCCAAAACATATTCCACACACAGTAAAGTAGTTACAATAGGTGATTCATGGTGCTAAGAGGTGGGTTGAACAGGGCCATTTATATGGGTTTTTAAATGTCAGATGGAAGTGTTGTGAGTTTATCTTTTGGCACAGAAGGAACTATGAGGATTTTGGAGCTGGTTTATTTATTGTTCTGTGACCCTGGACCAGGCACCATGCAAGGAATGTGTCATGGGACTGTAAGCCCCTCAAAGGCAGGAGGGCTTGACTAAAGCATCTCCCCAGTGACCCGTAAGATAAAGCTCGAGCACCTCAGCATGCCTATCAGGCATATCTCTTGACATTCTCCTCTTTGATTTCAGGCTCCAGAAATACTAAGGTGCTTTCAGGCTGCAGCATCTGACAAGTCCATATTTTAGTGGATTAAAGCAAAACTTGATTTCTCCAGTGTGTTGCACATCAGCTGCAAGTGAGCAAAAGTTCAGCCCTCCAGACTGATGGAGGCTCCATTCCAAAACGTGCTCCAGGTTGGCAGAGGCAGGGAAAAGAGTGCAGTAAATCATGCACTGAGTCTTAAAGCTGCTGCCCAGAGGTAACACATCCCTCATTCACATTTTGCTGGCCAAAAATTCGCATAGCCAAGACTGTCTCCATGGAGTGCCAACTATAATCTTCCCTAGGGAGGAGAAGCAGGTAACAGTTTACTGCAGCCCCCACACCTTACCTTGCTATCTCTGCCCCTGTGCAGCCCACGTTCTGTGCTCCTTTAGCACACCTGTGTTCTTCCCCATCATTGCTCGCTGTGCCAGGCACTGGGCCAAGCCTTTCCCACCCTTTCTCTCATTCAATCCTCAGTGACTCTACAGAGTCAGTGCTGTTATTAACCTCACTTTACAGAGAAAGACATTGAGGTGAAGAGGTTAATAGCTAACTCTTCACTCCCTGCTTCTGTCTGTGTTTCTGGCCCTGTGGTGACCCATTCTGATTTCTGGCTTCACTAGTTTTTCTTGTCTGTCTTCTCCACAGCTTCTGGTGAGAGATGGCTGTAGCTTTGGGAATCTTAGAGGTGGAGCCACCTACAGTACCTCCAGCCAGGGATGGGGAGTTAGGGACAAAGACAAGGTGCTTTGAGAGCACAGAAGAGTTGACAAACTCTACTGATGAAGAGGAAAAGGAAAGGCAGTGGCTTGGGAAACATGTCAAGTACCAGTTTAGTGGGCAAAGCAGAATTGCCTGTGTGATACGTGGCAGGCTTGGGAATGGACAGGTCTTGCTTACATGCTCTTATTAGAAAGATGTTTTTTATCTGCCTTCTTATCTCTGTAGTTCAGAATTTGAGCTACACATGTGATGATGATGATGATGATGGTGATGGTGGTGGTGGTGGTGGTGATAGCAAACATCATATTGTATGCTTTTATGGTATATGGCTCATAATAATATTGCTCATGTTAAGTTCTCTATATATCAACATATTTAATTTTCATGGTACTCTTGGGAGTAGAGACTATGATTATTCTCATTTTACAGATGATGAGACTGAATCAGGGCAGTTAAGGGACCTGCCCAAGGCCATACAGCTACTAAGTAGCAGAGACTGTGTTTAATCCCAGGCAATCTGTCTCAAGAGTTTGTGTTCTTAACCTCTGTAATTATAACGTGAATGCTTTCTATGGGCCAGGTTCTAAGTGTTTACATATGTATTAACTCATTTGCCTTATGCAACAAGAAATTTTTACTCTTTTCATTTGACACATAAGAAGTTGAGGCACAGACAGGTTAAGTAATTTGTCCAAGCTTTCACAGAGGTAATTAGCAGAGCTGGGGTTTAAACCCAAGGAATTAGACTCCAGAGCCAGTGCTCTCAGCTCCTGTGCCACACTATTCCAGTGTTTGTTCATTTATAACCTACTGGATACAGAGCTCTCTGTATTGAGACCAGATGGGTTTGAGTCTAGATTTAACAAAGACAACACTGACTGATCTATCCCATGAAATAAGCTCTCTATAGTTCAGTGAGTAGCTAAGTATGTGTGTATCTATAATTAATACATAAGCCTCAAATGCCATGTAATTCCAGTGTTATGTCAGTTCCTCTTTGCTAGGAATTTGGTGAAACTTTAATTTGATAGGGCCATGAAAATCACCTCTGTTCTGGTTCTGAGTAGATGCTATTCTGTGTCCCATCACGACCCACATCCCACACTGATCTGTGTAGTTTAGTTTATTCATGCATTCATGCATTCATTGATCCATTCAATAAATATTTATTGAACCCTACTAAGGACCAGGCATTGTTGTAGATACTGAATCTATAGAATTGGGCAAAAATAGTTAGATGCCTGCCCTGTCCAGTCTACACTCTAATGGGAAGAGTCAAATAATAAACAAATAAATAAGTGATAAGTCCTCGGGAGAAAAAGAGAGCAGGGAAGGAAGAGATGGAATTCCGAGGGGAAGGGAATTTGCTTATTTAGGTGGGAAGCTAGAGACAGTCTTACTAGAGAGTCCTGGGGAAGGTGAGGAAGTGAGCTGTGTAGATATTGGTGAAAAACGTAGGTCCAATCGAACAAGAAGTAAAAAATCCAGAAGAAGGACAGTGTGTGATGGGTTTGAAGAGCCACAAGGAGGTCAGCATGGCTGGAACAGAGTGTGTGAGGCAGAGAATACCCAGAGAAGGTGGAGGGGAAGTGAGGGTGGAAGAATCATTCATGACCTTGCAGGCCATTGCAAGGCCTCTGGATCTAATTATGATTGAGAAAGGGTGCTTGTGGAGGGCATTGATCAGATGAGTCACAATCCATGAGTGGCATTTAGGCTGCAGAGCATAGGAAAACCGAATGCTCAGCAAGAGGTGGTGGTTAAATAAATTATAGCACAGTCAAACCACAGATTAAACCATTGACGAAGACTGAGTTAGAGCTTGTCTCTTGATTGGGAGGGCATTCTATGAGAAAATGTTGAGTGAGAAAGCCAAAATGCAGAAAAGCATTGAACATTACATCAAAACTAATGATATACTATACCTTGGCTAATTGAATTTAAATTAAAAAGAAAAAAGTAAAGCATGTATAACATCCCATTTTTTTTAAGATTTATTTATTTATTTATTTGACAGAGAGAGACAGCCAGCGAGAGGGAGAGGGAACAAACCAGGGGGAGTGGGAGAGGAAGAAGCAGGCTCCTAGCGGAGGAGCCTGATGTGGGGCTCGATCCCAGAACGCCAGCATCACGCCCTGAGCTGAAGGCAGATGCTTACCAACTGTGCCACCCACGCACCCCTATAACATCCCATTTTTATAAGGGCTTTCACAACTTTCCATCTGCAATACAAACATGCATTTATTGATATGATTATATAGGCATGGAAAAAATTATGGGAACACACACACTAGATAGTTCAGAGGGGCTACATAGTTATGAGAGGATAAGTTTGCAAGGGTTGGGGAGAGAAGAAGGGAGACACTAAGTTAAAAAAATCATGGCTGTTAAAAAATCCAGTATGTCTGAATTGATCACATTTAAGCATTTTTGGAAAAAACTGTATGTATTTGTGTGTGTGTACACATGCATTTGTAGATATATAATGTATATGTTATATATATGTTTTATATATATATATATACATACATATATATATGAAGAAATTTTAATATAAATATGGCATCATTCCTATGACAGAAGCATGACTATTCATGCTGAGGCTTGGTGAGTTCCATGGCGGCCCAGGGCCACACAGCCATGTAGCAACTGCAAAGGAGGGGTTAAGAATTCTAATTCTACAACCCGCATTTCTTCTTCTGTCCCACATTATTCATTCCTATGCCTATTTTTCCCTTCTCCTAAAGGAGAGTAACTTTTCTTAGCAAAAATGGAAAGAGAAGTCACGTACAGGATTTTCTGCAAAGAGATAACAGATTTCCTGAGAATTTTAAATGCTGGAAAAGCACTTTAGTCCAAATTCAGACCTGCAGGGACTGTGGCATTCATGAAAAGGGTGTCTGTACCATGTAGAAGAATACCATTGGTGAGATAATTGCCCTCCTCCACGGTGAACAAAAGAAGGTGAACTGGAGTCTCTTCACATTGGAAAAGATAAATTGCCCATTTGGAAGGGACACCAAAAGAAAGAAGGCCCTATTATTAAAAAAAAAAAGAAGAAAGAAAGAAAATGACAATTGTTTGTGAGATTGTGCAGGAATGGGAACCCTTGTGCATGGCTGGTGGGAATGTAAAATGTTGCAGCCTCTGTGGAAAACAGTATGTCAGCTCCTCAAAAACTTTAGCATATAATTGCCATATGATCCAGCAACTCCACTTCTGGGTATAAAACAAAAGAATTAAAAGCAGGGTCCTGAAGAGATATTTGTATACCCATTTCATAGCAGCATTATTCATAATATCCAAGTGTCTATCATCAGATAGGTGGCTAAAAACAATGTGGTCTATACATGCAATGGAATGCTATCCAGCCTTATAAAGGAAGGAAATTCTGATACATGTTACACCATGGATGAACCATGAAGACATTATGCTAGATGAAATAAGCCAAACACACAAAAGAAAAGTACTGCATGATTCCACTTGTGTGAGGTTCCTACAGTAGTCAAATTCATAGGAACAGAAGGTAGAATGGTGGTTGCCAGGGGCTGGGGAGCAGAGGGATTGGAGAGATAGTCTTTAATGGGTACAGAATTTCAGTTTAGGATGACAAAAAAGTTTTGGAGATGGATCATAGTGATGGATATACCACCACAAATGTGAATGTACCGAATGCTACTGAACTGTACAGTTAAAAATGGCTAAAATGGTGAATTTCATGTTGTGTGTATTTTTAATAATTAAAAGGGGGAAAAAAGAAAGGAAGGAAGCCTTGTGTGACTGAAAATCCACCATTCACAGTGGCTGGGGTCCTATGAAGATCACATCAGGAAGAACTCACCTGAGCCTATGGCTGTCCCCTCTTGGAACCCTTTATAAAATGGGGTCAATTCTTTTCATAGCATCAATTAGTTGGCAGTAACCCTGGTGTTCCTTGCCCTGTTCTGCTCTCACAACCTGATTGAGTAGGCCCAGGTGTGGAGGTTCCTAGGGGAGGACGGATGGCGGTGGCTATCCATCACAGACCATGAAGACTGGCTCCCTAGAATTCCTGACCTGTAAACATGAAGCTGAGATCTGAGCCTACTGTGCCCATGAGGTCGCAACTTTGTCTGTCTTGCTCACTATCATCCCTCTCTCTTACTACCATCAATTCCTTAGTCATGAGTCAGACTGCCTGGGTTCAAATCCCACACCCCTAGGCCTGAGGGTTGGCCAAAGGGCAATGCTTTGGGGATGAGGGGACCCTGGGTGCACCCCGAGGCCCTCACAGTGCTGGGCAGAGGAGTGCCCACCCCTCTCCATCATCAGGGAGACAACTGAAGTCTGTCTGCTGTTGCTTTCTCTGGCTGACTTTGTTAATTCATCCCACATGTTTCCTTGCTGGCTGGTGAAAGAAAACTCCAGTGTCATGTTGTGCCTGAGACCAAGTCAGAGCAGCTTCCCCTGACATCTCTGTGATCCTGGGCAGATGTGTTTCCAGGGCAGGGCAGCATGACCACTGGTCCACAGAAAGTCTGTGTCAGAGTAAAGCACATGCGTGGTCTGGGGGGCTCGGCAGTCACCTCTCAAGGGCACTCTAGTGTTAACAGTCCAATATTGGAGGCAGGAATGACCTAGTTGAGTCAGCTACCTGTGATAGCATGGGCCTTCACTTTTGGTTGCTGTTTTGCAGTTCTGAATACATAATTCCTTAATAAGACCTATCAAGTGCAAGTGCAACCTTACACACACTGATCTGCTAATGGTATGCTCAGATGATCTTACAAATGAGTCTGGAATACCTTCACTCTCTTTTACCAATGAGAAAATGGACTCACAGAAGCAGGTAGCTTGGTTTGAGCCATCCAGCAAGGAAGCAGTGAAACCTTGAACATGAACTCCCTGGTGGTGGAGACTGTGCACTTTCCTCCTACTGCAGGATATGGGTTGATTTTGCAGAGCCAGAGAGAAGGGTGGTAGAGGAGGGGCAGGGAAAGAGCCCTGAACTGCTTCCAGTGCCTTCATTTAGTCAATCCCCTTTCGCATCTGGAAAACAAGGAGCTTGGAGAATCTTAAGTTTACTTTTAATACTCTTTGCCATTCTTATTTATTTATATTTACTTGTGTATTTATTTTTGCTTGTTTCTTTTCTCTCCAATGTAAAGTCATTTCTGTTTTGTTTCCTTTGGAGATTTTAACTCTCAAAGCGCACTTGTCTCCCTCCCAGCACCAGGGCTGGGCAGGGCTGCCCTCAGGACAGGACGAATAAGCATGGTACATAAGATATAGGTAGTATAGGATGACAGTACAGGATCTCTGCCCTGGGTCTTGCCTCCATCTGTCCTCACCTGACCATGCACGCACTCCCATGGAAACTTCAAACCCCAATGTAGTTGTCGCCACCACAGAGAAACCTTCCTTATTACAATCTTGTGCTCTAGCTACCCCTAAATAAAATTTAGTTTGTACCTGCTTTTGTAGCTGAGATGTCTTGGGTTTCATTGCTTAATTACACACAATGTGTTTTCTCTACAGGTACGTGGATCTTCAAAGTGCAGGTATGTCTTCCACTACAGTCTTCTCTACAGGTATGTGGATCTCCTGAGTGCAGGGACTAGGTTTTATCACCTTGATTTAATAGTGCCTAGTATGGTACTTGGTGTAAAGCCGAAACTCAATCAAGATTTGAGGGAGGAAGGGAGGAAGGGAGGGAGGTTGGCTCTTTTCTGTAGTTACATGCTTAAGGAAATCTTCAAGGGGCATCTGCTAGTGAGCAGGGTTGCACCACTATCTGATGAGGTTTTGCTGGGCTTAACAGTCAAACATACTCACACACACACACACACACACACAGCCACAGCTTCACCTTTGAGCAACACAATTAATTTTAATAAGCCTCATTTCCCTTCCCTTCAAACTTAGAGAAATTTCATGAAATCTCCTTTAATTTCTCTCTAACAAAACTCATGGGTGACATTTGAATTATTCAGATCCATTTATATATCTATGACTATCATTCTTCTCTGTTTGTTTTATTCCTCTGGGAAGCTTTATTTTTTATTCATAAAAATATGTGTGTGTATAACATCAAGCAATAATGAATTTTTAAAACTGGTTTCTTAAAGCATCAAGACTATTTAAAACTTTTCCCTCATTACTTATTTTTCTAAAATAGAAGCTGTGGTAAAAAGTATAAGAAAAATAAAGTCCATGTGGTAGAAATAGTGTTAGCTATAGGCACGTCCACTTATTCCTAGAGGTCATGTCTACAGGCTCAACTATACAGATACATAATAATTAGGAGGTGTGATAAGGACTGTTAAGAAATAACTTGAGGAGCAAGACAGAAAGTCATGGATGTGGGTGACATCTCTCAAATAAGGTAAATAGGGAAGGCTGCTCTGAGATGAAACCAAAAGGATATGAAGAACAAGGGGAAGAGAATTTAGGATAGCAGAAACACCATGTGCAAAGGGTCAGAGGTATAAAACACTTTAGTGTGTTCTAGAACTTGGCAGAAGGCCAGTAAGTTTGTAATTACAAATGAGAAAAGCAGAGGTGGCATAAAGATAGATGGGAGAAGGATGCAGGGGCCAGACCTTACGTGCTTGGTTGAAACAACTGAATTTCATCTGAAGTTCAGTGGAACACCATTGAAGGTTCTAAGCCAAGGATTCTATATGTTAAGAAGAATGTGGTCGATTCTATATTAAGAAGTTCTATGAAGAGTGGATGAGATGGCCAAGACAATATTTTGGGGTCCTATCAGGAGACAAAAATGAGAATCCAGAAGAGTGTTAACAAGGACCTAGAAAGACTAATGATAATAATTACAAGTCACAGCTCCATGGTACTCCCTCTGTGCTCTGTTCTGAGTACTTTATGGACACTGGCAAATTTAATCCTCATAAGACTCCTGTGCAATCAGTTCTTCTTACTACCTCTATCTTACAGATGAGGAGATTGGTTCATAAAGAAGTTAAGTAACTTGTCAAGGCCACACACCATTTAGTTGGTGTACAGCAGGGATTTGAATCCAGGCAGTCTGGCTCACAACTAAGGAATGGACAGTGATGTGAGAGAGGAGAGGATGACCAGTTGGAAGAAGAACTAACTCTACATTGTGACTTAGTGGTAGGAGGTGGCAGTGGTAAAGGAGAGAGAAGAATCAGAGATCTTGAAGATTGTGACTTTGTGCTGGTGTAAATGGTGCTGAAGAAAGCAAGGATCTATATTTTGTCTGTGCTGCACACAGGACGGCAACTTAGAAGGGCTTGCCTTGCCACTTGTATGGCATTAAGAGAGCCCCTTGTAATCCTGTCTCCCAACTTGATCTGCACAGACTGAAGCTTCCCAGCCAGGGTTGGCACACATGTGTATAATGTGAAGACTTCGCTGGAATGTCACAGGGATTATGACCCTGCCTTTCCAACCTCCCAGGAATATTGTGACCATCAAATGAGATAATGAGAGGCAGCTCAGCAGAGTGGGAAGCCAGAGGCTGGGGCCAAATTGCTCTCCCCGTCTCTGAACCCTTGTGGGAAATCAGCTAATGCCAGCAAGACTCAGTTTTCCTACTGGTGAAAGGGAGTCGTTCTTCCAGGAAGTTATTGGAAGAACGCACTTTGAAAATGGTTGAGCTCTTCACGAATACAGGAGTTGTTGCTATGATCATAACTACGTGGCAGTGGGACAATGGACTCTACACAGTGCATATTGTACAGGTAAATAATTTCCATTTATAAACATGTATAATTGTTAAACAAAAGCAATATATTGACTGAAATTTTCAGATGTTCTGAAATCACGGAACTTTAAGCCTTAAAAAGAGATAGGATATGTTGAGTGATCTTAGTCCTAAATCTCTTTGTGACATCTCCAGCCAGGAATTCATTCATTTCACAAGCATTTTTAAAGCACCTGGCTAGGGTACAGGAGTGAATGATTCAGAAACATTCCCAGGCTTCAGTGAAGTTGCATTCTAGTGAATCCAGGCAATAAGCAAACAACCAGATAAACAGGCTGTTTAATTTCAGATTATGTTAAGTACTGTGAAGGACACAATCAACGTGTTGAGGAGAAAGTGACTAGAGGAGCAGGAGGTGGCAGCTACTTTACATGGGCAGCCAGAACAAGAAGGAGGAAGCTATGGGAATATCCAGGAGGAGAAGCTTCTAGGTATAGGGATTCTAGAGTGCAAAGACCCTTAGGTAGGAACCAATAAACAAGAAAGCCAGTATCTCTGTAGTGCTGTGAGTGATGATAAATGAGGCTGAAGTTATTACATCATGCAGAAGAGGTCATATAAGACATGGTAGAGTTTGGCTTTAGCCCAAGTACAATAAGAAGCCATTGGAGGATTTGAAGCAGGAGGATGACAGGCAGGAGGAGACAGTCATCTACAACAGAGGTGATAAGGGAGTGGAGAGAAGCTGGGACACATTTTGAGGATAGAGGCAAAAGGACTTGCTGAAGGATTAGATGTCAGTAATGAGAGAGCAAGACCTGAGAAAGACACCCAGATTTTGACCAGATATAAATAAAGAAGCTCTTGCATCAAACTCTTTGCTCCAGACTTTCATTAAGTATACGTTTTTCTGCAAGATTGCAATCAACAAAGGAGCTTTCATTCATCTACACCCAGAACTGTTCAGTCATCAAAGTGAGCAAGGCATACTCAGAACAAGAGCTTTGGGAACTGAAACTGGACCAAAGCAATAAGAAAACTTGAGGTGTAGAAGTAGGAAGAATGTCCCAGCTTCTTTCCTTCTTGTCTTTTCACTGAGATCATTTTTGACTGATACCCTGCCCTGACAATTCCCCTTCATATCTGTGAGCAATGCCAGAAGTATAGAAAAAAGGCCTAATATGTTCATCCTTACATCCATTTCAATGCTAGATGTTATTTCTCTTTCCATGTCATTTCTGAGATTGTCCCATGGTGCTGTGGAGGGGCAGAGAATGGAAGAGGGCTAGAGACATACTAGGGGAAACAGGAGAGGAGTCAGAATTTACACTAAAGGAGTGGGGTTGCTGTGGAATTTGCTTCTTCTGCCCCTCTTCCAACCTCACATATTGGGCTTGAGGTCTTTTCTACATCCACCATGGATGACAAAATTGAAAGGAAGACGTATACCTGGACTGCAGAATTTCATCCCTACAGACTGGCAGCTCTGCCCCAAGTTAACCCTGAAACAAGAAAACAGGCTCAGTGGAGCATTTATTACAAGGTTTCATAATCTCCTATTTGACAGCAGCTGGTGGTACAAAGTGTGGAGTCTACTGGATCTGATTATTTAACAGATGGTTCTGTTTTCAAATTTACTCCAAATGTTCAGATGCTTTTACACTACATTCATATTTCCCATCTGATACTACCCCCTGGGGCTGAGCTTTAATCTGGGTTGTAGTTTGTAAGTTTTTAGAATTTTCTTTTAATCTCCCAACAGAAAGAGAATTCCCAAACACCAGAGGCACCCACAGGGGCCAGACAATGACTGCACATGAATATAAGAGGATTATTCTCTGAGGCAAGTCTTGCCTCAGTGAAACCTCTTGCCAGAGGTAGACTCAGATATGCCCTATTTGGAGAAGCCTCAAAACCAGGCTCAAATGACCTTGAGATTTGAACAGTATGTTCCCTTCCTTGGGCAGGACATATTAGCACATCAAAATTCTTAGTAGCAAATTAAAACTCCTTTAGCAGAGAATAAAGGCACTAAATAACTGTGTTACTGGCCCATCATGTGTCTCTAATCGTGTCACCTCGCTCCTCAGTAGGGTTTTACATTCATTATTTCCAGGTCCTTTTCCCACTGCTGCACATTAATGGTCTCCCTATTCTTTCTCTTCGCTCCAGCTGCCTACAGCTGTCAGCCACCCACTCCAGCTTTGCCTTTCTAGTGTTTTCATCTTCCTGCCAGCATTATGAGATTTAATTTATAACAACAACAACAAAATGTTCCCTGAGCCTCCTTTTCTTGATGAATTTCTGGTTTCCTTCACCATTTAGGATCCTCCCCATTTCTCTGGGCACCTGTTTCTAGAGATGTCCTTTTAAAATGTTGCTTTTCTCTGCCCAAGTGCATGCTCCTAGTGGACCCAGGAAAGAGAACAAAAACTTTGGAAGGTGGGATGCGCTCAGGAGCTAGGGTGGTGCTAGGTGGAGAGTGTATTGCTTTGGAGGCTTGGTTCTGAGTCAGTGTGACACATCTCTAGGGACCATTATTCACATATAATCAAGTGGATGTTGACTTCTGCAACTCTAAGATATTGAGGCTGATGCCACCTGGAGTTGTGCCAAGCAATGGCCTTCCCAACAATGAACTGTGAGACTTGGGGTCGATTACTTCACATCTCTGGGGTTCTATTTTCTCACCTGATGAAAAATCTTTGTACACAATGATACTAAAATCATTCCTGCCACTGTTTCTAAGACCATTATAAGGAAAAGACCTACCCACTGTTCTCTGTGTGTGTACCTCTTCCATAAATATTGGTCAGAGATAGCTACATAATTTGTGGGGCCCAAAATGAAAATGTGGGGCAAGGCTCCTTATTCAATGACAATTAAGAATTTTAAGGCAATGACTACAGAACATTTAAACAAGTATGGGGCCCTTCGGAGGGTGAGATTTTGTATGATCGCCCAGTTACCCGTCCACCAAACTGTCCCTGATGCTGCCACTACCATGTGACCATGAATAACCTACTGGGTAAAGTCATACCCACTTGAGAAGGCATGGTTTTCTCAGAAAGGAAAGATTTCCTGAGTAAATCAAATGAATAATAGATGGATCATCAGATAGAAAATGAGAAACTAAAAAAAAAATAAGGTCTTATGTGTGTTTGTCTTGGTTGAAGTCCCTTGGCTCTAAATGTCAAAGAACATGTGCTGCTGGGTGGTGGCGGTTTCCATGTGATGTTCTCCACATCAAGGTAGGCTTGAAGCTTGGATAAAATCAGATCTATGGGGGCACCTGGGTGGCACAGCGGTTAAGCGTCTGCCTTCGGCTCAGGGCGTGATCCCAGCATTCTGGGATCGAGCCCCACATCAGGCTCCTCCGCTATGAGCCTGCTTCTTCCTCTCCCACTCCCCCTGCTTGTGTTCCCTCTCTTACTGGCTGTCTCTATCTCTGTCGAATAAATAAATAAAAAATATTTTAAAAAAATCAGGTCTATGACCATTGAAGGAAGGTAATATTTGTAAAGTAGGTTCACGAATTTTATATCACTCTCTAGGTTTATTACAAAGACAGAGAAGGGGGATTCAGCAGAATTATTCTTAGAAATGCACTGTATCTATGTGGAGGGAGTTCTTTAATAAATTTCTAGGGCTGGAGGGTAAGATTCCAAGGGTTTGTTTATTTATTTATTTGTTTGTTTATTTATTTTTTTTAATGTTATGTTAGTCACCATACAGTACTTCACTAGTTTTTGATGTAGTGTTTCATGCTTCATTTTTTGCATATAATACCCAGTGCTCATTGCAATATGTGCCCTCCTTAATACCCATCACCATGCTAACCATCCCCCCACCCCCTCCCCTCTGAAACTCTCAGATTGCTTCCTGGTGTCCATATTCTTTCATGGTTCTCTCCCCCTCTGATTCCCACCCCCCTTCATTTTCCCCTTCCTTCTCCTGATGTCCTCCATGCTATTCCTTACGTTCCATATCTGAGTGAAACCATATGATAATTGTCTTTCTCTGCTTGATTTATTTCACTTAGCATAATCCCCTCCAGTTCCATCCATTTTGATGCAAATGGTGGGTATTCACCCTTTCTGATGGCTGAGTAATACTCCATTGTATATATGGTCCACATCATCTTTATATTTAAATAGCAGAGGATGGTTGCTAAACTGTTAAGAGGAGAAAGGAAGCTTATGTGGCTCCTGAGCGGGTGAAGGATTGAGAGACCACAGGACAGAAGGGACCACAGGCTATAGGGTCCTAACAAGCTTCTGGACATTCCCAGACCATGGTAATTGGCAATGGAGGCAGTTGGTTTTAAGGAATTTCTTCTAGAACAAAGGGATAAGGAAGACTTCAGCTTATATCTGTATTTTCTTTCCTTGTGTTATTACTGAGCCTTTAAAAAAGTCTTGTTTAAACATTCCAGCTTCGTCTCAAGCTGTAGTACAGACTAGGAGGGGAAGGCTCATGTGTCCACACTTGGACCAGAAAGTGAAACGGAGGAGAAGCACCCCCTCCACCTCCTAAGCTAGCACAGTAGTGGCATTTGTTCTTCCTTAGAGATGTTCATGGTGATGATGAATTTTGGGGACAAGTTCCTACCCCCACTCGAATGTGAAGATTTTCTCTTCACTGGCATCCTTGAAGCATCTACATACAGTTCTATTTTATTTAAAAAAGACACTTAATGTCCTTCAATCCACACATGTTTGCAGTTTGGGAACCATAATAAGGGCTATATTTCTGTGCAGCTATATTTCTAAGAATTCTGGAATTCCATAAGTCTTAAATCATGCTGTGATCCATGTCTGTGAAAGCTTCCCCCTAAAATAGAAATGCTGTTATAGATCCTACAGCATTAATATTTTTAAAAGTTGATAAATGAGTAAAAGTGCCATTTAGTCATTAAAATTTAACATATTCTGCTCATGCTTCTTATCTACCCAGCTATGTTCTTAGAACTAATTTTCACATTGTATTTAATGTGTGTTTTATTGATAGCTTCTTTGATCTGTGTAAGATGATAATTCAGGGAACAAAATGAATGGGATTTCTGGTGTAGGAAAAAGTACCTTTCCTAATAAGTCATTTCTTAAAAATAGTATTTCAGTCAAGGTTTTCTGGCTGCAGGGAACAGAAATTCACAGTTCAAATATAGTTCAAACTAGTTCAAATATAAGGAGAAATTCTATGGACCTCCAAGGACAGGAAATGAGTAGAATTATCTTACCTGGACATTTGAATTAGGGAGTCACAAACTAAGACAAGAGCCCTGTGATAATTATAATTCCTTTTATCTCTCCTTGGGTTGGATGAAAACTACCTTTCAATTTCCTGCCTTCGTGCATTTATTTTCTCCTCTCAACCCCGGGCTCCTAGATAATGTCATGTCTCTGTGGTGGTTTGTGGCTAATGACAGCATTATAAATCTAAATTATCTACATGATGGGTGCTGAGGAGCCCACTGTGCTATGCAATCAGAATGGTAGTGTTCAGATTTGCTCATGGAGGCTTTATTTAGGCGGGGGGTGGCAGCACTGAAGACATATACCTTTGGAGGAAGAGGAGATTTTATCAATTCTTGTAGAGAATAATGCAGGAGATGCTGAAGGAACCCAAATATCATCTGGCTGAGACTGAGCAGAGAAGAAATTGGAGAAGAGAGGATTTTTGATTTTATATATTTAGCTTTTTGTACTTTGAGCTTTAAAAGGGGACTTTGGGGGTTAACTTCTGGGCTTTCATTTCACCGAGAATTGAACAATTAGAAGTTTCTGTTATGTAATTTTGGAATAGTCTTCACTGTATTAGTTGGGTTCATTGTATAATCTCTGGTGAGCCAGACCACGTGGCTGGGCATGATTGGAGATGGGAAATAGATTAGAGAGTGATTCTTTAGCCTATAAGGAAATTGATCTTGATGGTAATAAATGTCCTTTTCTAACCCAGAGCCCTCAGGGCCAATAGTTGAATGGCTCATCTCAGAGATCCAGGGGAGCATATTAACAGTGGTAGAAATCCAGACGGTAGGGAGACCAAATATCCTGGTTTGCCTGGGACAGAATGGGTTCCTGAGCTATGGGGCTTGCAGTGCTAAAACTGTAAAAGTCCCAGGTAAATCAAGAGGGTTGGTCAACCTGCCTAAAGGATGGAGCAGATTGGATCTGAAATATGGCTGGGCTTTTCCCCTCAATGATCATGGTGATGCAGATGGGGAGGAGACAACTCCTGTGGTTGTTCATAGTCCTTACCTCCTTGCATTATGGTGGTCTCATAGTGGTTGGACTTCTGATATGGTGGCTGGTTTTTAAAGGGGGGAAAACAGAAGCTGCCAATTCTTTTAAGGCCTAGGCTTGAAAGTTCAAAAGTTACTTCCATCACATTCTTTTGGTCAAAGCAGGGACAAAGCCAGCCTAAACTCAAGAGGAGAGGAAAAAGTTCCCAACTCTTGATGGATGGAGCAGAATGCACATACAACAAGGAAAGGAAATGGTGATGGCAATCTTTGGAGACTATCTGCTACAAATATCATTTTGTAAATTATGAGGCACACAGGAATATAAAATGTTAATGTTGTAAGGGCTTACTATAGGCCAGGTCTGTCTACCCTGAGGTAAGTAAGATAGTTTCTCTCCTTAAGAACTTTGTTCTAGAAGGAGAGACATACATTCAAATACACATATGCAATACAGCATAATGTATATCTATTTACACATACATCTACATTTCACATACATAAGATATAGAAGTATTATATAGATATCAGTGATTTTTTTTTTAAATTTGGAGGTGGTAGAAAATAACAAGATTTCACATACAATATAAGGGATTTGAAGGATGAATAGGAGTTTTTGTGGTGTATAAGAAGGGTTAGAGCATACCACGTACAGGGAAATCAGGTACAAAGTTTCAGGAATTAAAGAGTGTGATTTGCACTATAAGATTGGAGCATAAGACGTGAGAGGTGAAAATGAAGGACAGGTAGGGAAAATAACATGGAGGACCTTGTCTACCATGTTGTAGAATCAATGTATTTTAAAGTGAGGGAGTGCTTTAATTAATTTTGGTTTTTTAAAAGTTTACTCTGGCAGCAGTAAACAATAGTAACAATAATAATAACAATTAATACCTAATGAACATTTATTGTTTTCCAGGCACTGTTCTAAACACTTTAAAGTATTTGATATTACAAGAACCCTAAAAAGTTACCATTACTATCATCCCCATTTACAGTTGAGAAAACCGAATCATAGAAAAGACAAATCACTTGCTCAATATCTTACAGTTGCTAAAGGGCCAAGCCTAAATTTGAAGAGAGGTAGTCTGTCCCCTTAACCACTATGCTATATTGCCGTCTACTCTATGGCAGATTGTTTGGTGTTAGGAGTGACTGGATCTCCAGTCACTTTGGAGACTACTGAAATAATTGAGATGAGTGTTGTAATATCGTGAGAAAAGGCAGCAATAGTAGAAAGAAGTGATACAGATGAGTCCCAAAGCTAAGGGAACACAGATAATAGGATTCAGTGAACAACTGAATACATGGAAAGTAAAGAAAGAAAAACAGGATGACTTCCGAGTTTCTGGTTTGGGTGAGCTGATGAATGCCAGTGCCATTATCAAGAATATGAATAGACAAGGATAGTTTGGTTTGGAGGGAAAGACAGAGAGTTCAATTTTGACACTGATTTTGAAGTGCTCATAGGACAACTGAGCAGAGGAGACAGTTGGAAGTTGGGAAAAATTCAATGGAAGAGGGAGTGCTTCCTAGTGCCAAATGCATTAGGAAGGTCAAGTAAGGTGAGACATGCGGAGCTACCATTGGATCTGTAAATACAGAGGTCAGCATGACCTTGTCAAGATCAGGGTGAGTGGAGAGGTGGCTGGAAGCCAGACTGCTGTGGGTGAAGAGAGGAGGAAGTGAAATCAGCAAGGGGTGGCCTAGATTCCCAAGAACTTGCCTGGGAAAGAAGAGAGGAGGACAGAGCAGGAACTACATAGAAAAGTGGAGGGTAGAGAGAGGGCATGTTGTTGGCCCATTTTCTTGTATTTTTAAAGAATGGGTTAATTTTCTGGGTTGCAAGAATCAGAGGAGAGAGAAAGAGACTTAAGATTTATGAGGAAGAGGGCACGATGGATGGATAAAAAATGCTAGAATAGACCAAAGGCAGGGGTAAACAAAGGACAGATGGCAGTTAATTTCTCCTTTCAAAAGAGGAAGAAGATAAGAATTTTTCAGAGAAATGGGTATATTTGTACTTGTGTGGGTGGGATAGGAAATTGAGAAACTTCATAATACTCTCTAAGAAGTATTAGCAAGTCATTTGCTTAATGAAGAGAAGAAGGCTAGGAACCTGGAATAAGAAAGACATTGGAAGTTGAAATACCACTTTGGTAAACAGGATGATGGGGATGGGAGGAAAATTGCATTCATGGTGAGTTCTGTATGTGATAAGCACTGTGCTAGGTCTTTATGCATAATTACAGTGGTAATAATGGATAATAGCTGGGGTTAGATCCCTTTGAAACTGTCCGTACAAAGTTGGTCCTCCATAAATATTTATTGAGTGATTGCATTTTGTTTTTTGTGGCTCAGTTCACAGGTAACTCCTTCCTCTCATTGAATCAGGGAATGTTAATTAACAATTACTATGTAAAAACCTGATGCTAGAAGCAAGGAGGGGTCTCAGGAAGTTACAGTATTGTTAATGACACTTTTATTATTACAATTATTTATTGAATGATTATGAAGTACCCAGCACCATGTAGTTTACATGGGATCACATTTAATCCTTATCAATAGGTTTTAGTTTATGTCCATTTTCCAGATGAGAAAAGTGAGGTCAAACTGCTTTCTCAAAGTCACTACAGCCAGTAAGTGGTAGTGGGGATTCAAATTGAGATTTTTTTTTTAATCTCTAGGCACTTAAGTCAGCAAATTATAGTGCTGACTATGTAAGACAAGTCTTAGGTTCTCAGAAAATACCCTATCATTCTCTCTCAATCTCTCTCTCTGTTTCTCTGTCTCTCTTTCTCTATCTCATTCTCTCTCACACACACCCTCACACAAATTTATCAGTGACTTTAACATTGGCTTAATTGATGGCTATTACCCATCTTAGTAAGGGATTCCTGTCTCTCAGATCATCTATCCTTCCTTTCATGTTAAGTGCAAAAAGTCTGTTTTCTAGAACTCATTCTTCCTACAACTACTCTGCACAGTTCCAGCAAAATCCATGAGGTTCACTGGAAAGTACAAGGTGTTATAAGACAGCACACTGTATTCCTTTTCACCTAAGCAGATGTCCGTGTTCTGATCTCTCTCTCTCTCAGTCTCTCTTCTCTCCCCCTCCTCCCTCCCTCCTTCATTCTCCTGTCCTTCCCCTCCCCTCTTTCTATAAGCAGTTGTCTTACTTAGTTTCTTCAATGAACCCATCATATTAGACCCTCCATACAGTTACTTTTGCAAGAAGCTAATTATCTAACATGCAGTGTACCAAGTACTGAGAAATTCTTTTCCGTAAAGAAGTGGGCATGGAGTAGCTCTGTGAATACATTCTACATTGGCCCTGCTGGAGGGAAGATACTTTCTGGAAAAATCAGTCAATTTATCCCACTTCTGGCAGCCTTCCCTTCTCACCAAGCCTGTGGTTAGGTCGCTGGAGCACAAGAACTGCTGTGAGCCCTTTCTGCATCTGTGGCCATGGAGGTAACAGAGGAAGCCAGAGACTGCCGTCAGCACCCCAAGGCCATCAGAATGATGCTCTGAAGTTACTCTGAAGAGGTGGATGCTGGGGTCGCTGGCTGCCTAGAGCTTTCCAGGGCTTTCAGTGCTCCGTTGGCCTGGAAATACATTCAGGGCAAAGGGCTTGGGCTTTTTTTCCCCTTGTGGTGTTTGGCTATGTTGAGCTCAAATCCTAGCTCAGCCCTGGCAGAGCTGAGGACTGTATAAGTGAAAAATAGTGGAATGAAACCTCAGAACACGTTATGACCTTCAAGAAGGTTTGGTTTGGATTGGGTTCTAGAAATGGTCTGGGTTTTTTGGTTGCAGACTTTATTTTTTTTCCAGAATGCATTTTGAACCTCTTCAGAGAGCTGTTCATGACCTCTGAGAGGCATCTGAGGCTCTGGTGGTCCTCACTTTGCCCGCCCCTATAACCTTACTCCCAATGGTAACAATAGGCATAAAAGAAGGGTAATGTTAGACGTTATCATTAAATGAATGTCATGTACCAGGAACTGGGCTAAAGAGCATTATAACCATCACTGCATGTCATTTTCAAAAGACTCCAGTAAGGAAGGTATGGTTGTGCCCATTATATTGATACTAAGGCTTAGGGTATTTGATGTCTTGTCCATGTTCTCAAGATAATGGCAGTGTGGGATTTGAACATAAGAATGTTGGACTTCAGGGTGTGGGGTCTGAACACTGTATTGTACTCTCTTTCTCTTTCTTTTCCTTCTGTTCTCCTTCCCTGCTTCTTCCTACTGACTTTGTCCTCCTCTCACCTCCCCTCTGCTCCCCTCCCTCCTCTTCTTCCCCTCTCTTCTCCTCTTGTCATTCTTCTCTTTTTCCTCCATTCACCAGGGCAATTCAGGCAATACTTTTGGAGTGACTGCTATAGACAAACTACTATGCTGTCGAAAATGAAGAAGACACATCAGGGTCAATTGAAGAGACCTTTAAACATTGACAGGATAAAATTGGAGCTGGGTCAGTGAGCCTGTTCTTCATGGGGAGGGTCCTTGAAGCTAGTCTTATTTAAGAACACATGTTCTTTCTTTTGATTTCCAAATATGGCATTCAAAAATCTGATGCTTAGATCCTAATTAATTGAGAATAGAAAAGAGTAAGGACATCTATCGTGAATTGATCGTCATTTGTGGCTTCATGTTTGTGTCTGCCACTGTCTATTTAAGTTGGGACAATATGAGACTGGAATTAACTTAATTTGTTCAAGGTCAGTCACATGGCCCAAGCCAGACCAATCAGAGATCTCTACTGGACTTTTGTTGGCAATACCAATGAAGATGCTTCCTCTTTTCTTGGGGACTTGCACTACACAGTAAGCTTAGGGCTGCCAGCAACCATCTTACTACCATATGAAGAATGTCCATGTAAAAATAAAGACAAAAGGAGGTGCGCAGGATTGAGGAAGAAAGCGGACTCCTTAAGAAAAGCATTGGAATGCTGGATCTAGCCATCCTGAAACTAACATATTACGACTATCCCCTACTTTCTGGAAGTTCACATTATGAAGACCTACATTAGTACCTGTTTTCACTGACTGCAAAAAATTCAAAGAGAATTTATGAAAAAGTCCATTACTGTACTAATGAAGATCTTTTGTAATAGCAAAGTGACATAACCCAAACTTTTGGAAGATGGGGATTCTTCCCTTTATGCCACTAAGACTTACAAAAGTTTTCATAGGAACACTCCGCTTTCAGATAATGGGGGAGCCTGTTATTATATGAGCCAATAAATTCCAAATTTTGCTTAAACTGGTTTGAATTGGGTTTCGGTCACTTGCCGACAAAATATTCTAAGCAGATACAGACAGAAAGAAATACAGCAAGTTGGTCATATGGGATGTCTGGCCAAAAGATGACAGGAAAGAGGAGTCTGAGTAGAGGCTTCCCTCTCTTGCTCTATGATTTGTACCTAGCACCTAGAATAATGTTTGGCACATGATAGACACTTAATAAATATCCGTTGATTGAAAGAAAGATAGAATTCAGGTTGGATCAGGCAACTTGCTGATCAGTTTTAGCTATCTTAAGTTTAGAGCATTGTGGTGGTATGTTTAGCCATTTGCCATGCTTTTGTATATTTCTTTCGGTTTCCCCTTGGCTCCTAACAAAGTTCTTCTTCATCTTTTTTTTTTAAGATTTATTTATTTGAGGGGGAAGGGGCAGAGAGTGAGGGAGAGAGAGTCTTAAGTAGATTCCATGCTGAGTGGGGAGCCCCATGCAGGGCTCATCTCATGATCCTGAGATCACAACCTGAGCCAAAACCAAGAGTTGGATGCTTAACAGACTGTGCCACCCAGGCACCCTGATAACAAAGTTCTTAAAAAAATTCATGCTTGTCTTTTGTGACAAAGTGGCAGAGAAGAGAAGATTTATCCTGTCCTGGGCTAGAAAGAGGAACAGAATGCCCTTGGAGGCTGGTAAAAGAGGTAAATGAGGTAAGGAAAGGATTTACATAGCACCACAATGTGAAGATGTGGGGAGAGATGGTCTGAGATCAACAGTGAAGCACTGTTCTCCCTCTCTCTCTCTCTCTCTCTCTCTCTCTCTCTCTCCTCCTCCTCCTCTTACAAGCTCTTTTTCCTCTGTCCAGTGGAGAGTTTTCTGTCATTTGCAGGGGGACATTTTCCCTCTCAGTTGCTCGAACATAGTTGTCTTTCTCCTTTTTCTTTTCTGCTTCTCTCTCTTCTTTATGCTATCCCCATTCTTAACAGGGATTTTCCCCTTCTCTCTGTATTTTCTCTTTTTCTTTCTTCTGCTTCAACCCTATTCCTCAGTGATTATTTTCAAAGCTACATGACTTTCAAAGGCCGGTCCCCCTGACCATGCCTCTCCAAGCTCAGCCCATGCTCCACATCTTCCCTCTGACCCACTATTATTCCAAGTCTTGGTTATATTATGGAACAATATGGACAGAGGCACATACATAGACTAAAAGGAAAGAGCTTCTGAAGGGGGCACCAGAATTTGCCAACTCTCCAACACCAGTTAGCTCAGAGTCAAAAGGATTCGAACATTGCCAAAGCATTCTGCACAATTTGCTACCTCAAAAAAGGTTACCACTGTCTATTCACTAGGCAATTAGTTGGGGCAGTGTGGGAGAATACAAAAGACAGGGGATCTCACAATCCGGTAAAAGGCTCAGATAGAGGGAAGAGTGAAATCCTTGGAGTTCTTGGGGTTCCAGATTCACATCCCAGTTCTCATCTATAGAAGGCTGAATTTGGCCAAGGTACTTAATGTTTTTGTGTCTTAGTTTCTTTATTTGTAAAATATAGGTAATTGTGATATTTACCTACCAGGGTTTTTGTGAGGATTAGAAGATTCAATATATTTAAGTTACCTACTTAATAATTAAGAGTTGGTAGTTCTTGCCTCCTTCCCTAGTTGCTGAAACAAAGCTTAACAGTATAACCCTTCTCTTAAAGAAGAAGTTGCCAGCCACCACAATTCCCACCACCAAGAGATCTGTGGTAGTTTTTCAGCCTTACAGCTGGGCTTACAAACTCAAAAGCCTACTGGGGTCAGATAAATAACGTGAATGAGGCATATTGGTTAGGTTCACTCAGTTACGTAGGGTAGTGTGGAATAGTGAGGATTGTGGCAAACTGGAGAGTGTGTGCCTCATCTAACAGTGAAAACCAACTTCCATCAGTTATTCCCTGTTGAACTGTGGGCTGAGTTGCCACACCATTCACTGGTTTTTAAGAAAAGCTGAAAGTCTGAATTTTTAATAGTGAAACTTGCTGAATTTTACAATGTTGTCAAATTCATTCTGATTAAAAATGACAACAGCAAGAAAATACCATGATGGATCAAAATACACCCCTTTAGAAATCAAACATGTTTCACCTCTTCTTCACTGTCTCTTTGGGAACTATGGCTCATCTTTTGGGACCCCTTATACTTGGGCTTCTGCATACAGAAGGTGCTCCTTTGCTTGCTTTCACAAAAAGTCCAATGCTCTCAATGCACATTTAATGTGACAGATATTTAGCTGGGAAGTTGAGGGTCACAGAAAAGTCATATTATACCATATGCTTCTCTTGCCCCTTTCACCTACACTCCTCCTCACCTTTCCCCCTACTTCCCCTCCACTGTCTCAGGAATAACTAATTTTTCTATGTCTTAGCTGAATTTGTAAAGCTCTTTTCTTTGAAGGGCATTGTCTGAAAGTTCTGCAGAGATCAGAATGGTGGACCTGGGGAGCAAGAACAGAGAGTGGACATCAGAGAGGCAGACTACAGTGGTTATGAGGGTAAGGTTGGAATCCCAAGTCTGCCATTTGCAAGTTATATACTCTCTTTGAACCTCAGTTTCCCTCATCCACAAATAGAACACAGTAGTTTCTTACAGTTGTTGAATGAATTTCGTGGAAAACCATGTGTAAAGTACCTGGTCATTGTAGACACTAATGAATGCAAGCTTCCTTCCTTCCTAATTCCGTCTCATTCTTCCAGGTTCAGCATAGGCATCATCCCCTTCAGGTTGCTTTCTTTGAATTCTCCTTCATTCCTTCCACATTGGGTTAGTACTCCACTCTTCTCCATGTCCCAGACTTCCTGGCATACCACTTGTATGTATCATCCGCCTGCTTTTATTTCTGGATCTTCTTGAATGCTAAAAACCATCTCGCATTTACATTTCTCTCTAGCTCCTCGCACAGAGCTATGTGTGTAATAGAAACCCATTAAATGTTTCCTGAACATAGGGGCTCTGAAGTGAGGAGAAAATTATCTTAGGTAACCAGATAAACTTACAATTTAGAAAGACCTTATAAAATACTCTATTTTTGAAAAGGTGGGTTTTTTAGGATCTGTATCTCTCTATATGTAACTTATTACCCAACATCAGTGCTTAGTCAAGCTCTTGCACTTATGGAGGACATTAACAACGGCAAAACATGGAGTTTAACCTGGTGTCAACTTGAAAGTTTGGTCAAGATCTCAGAGAGAGAGAATTGAGTGGGAAGGAGAATGCTTGTTTCCCTTGTGGAAAATGTCTTTGAGGGATGGCAATTAAAGACCCAGTGTACTTGAAAGTGTCTCTTCCAATCTGAAAATAAACTAAGCTTCCTGAGCTGCTTTTGGAAAACCAAAGCTTGGAGGATTTTTCTGACTTTCATCCTGCCTGTGTCAGCATTTGGAAGAGAAACAGGGAACAATTAACAATTAAAAGGAACCGACTGTATTAGCAATCAGTAGATTTGGGGGAGAGGGAGACAGAAAGGCTAATGACTCTAACTTTTTAATTGTGTGAAGCCTAAAGAATTATGGAATTACCTAGAACTTAAGCTTTTCATCTTTTTTTTTATTTGATCTCTAGCCAAGCAACTACTGTAGAATAATTTAATATTCTCTGAGTCGTCAATAATAAGGCTTGCAATGTGATAGTTAAATGCACTTGAAATTTTGATGAGATCATTAATAATATCTCTTGTCAGTGACTTAACTCTAGTTAATAACTTCCTTGTGACTTTCGTCAAATAGATTTTCCTGGGGGATATTAATTTCCAAAGGTTTATGGATGTCCTTCAATTGTTAGCCAGTGACAGAAATAGCTTTTCTGCTGTGGCATGTTTTGAGGTTTTGCCCTTACTTCTAAGAAAAAGGCGATAATTGTGTAAACCAACTACTCATCTGTGTTTGGCATCAAGCTTTAACCTAAAACCTGAAGTAATATTTTCTAAAAAGAATAGTTTCATGTAATTTTCACAACAGCATGCCAACACCAACTATTCTAAAATGGCAGCCTGTTATTTTACGAGTTATATAAGTCTAATAGAGGAGAAAAAATCCTCTTACCGCCTCTCTTTGGGAACAGTTTCTTAGAATTTTTCTGACTAATAGGAGATCACGTCAGTATGCTCATTTCTCATCTTCTGCAGCTCACGCCACACCACCAATCCAAACCCATTCCCATTCCAGAGCCAACCCCAGAGTTGTCAAAGTGAACAGTATTTGTATCTGTTCTGTGGTAGGGAGGAAAAGCTTAAGAAAGGGTCAGCAGAGAATTGTCCATCAAATACTAGAACTGTTGAGCAGTGGGTCACCCTTCAAAGTTGGAAGGAAGTATTTGAGGGCAAAAAAGAGAGGACAGTGCTATACATTGAAAAATATTCACTCAGAATTTGTCACTTTACATAGGAACCTAGAGCCTCAGTGCCAAGCCCACACACATTTTTGTTGAATGAATGGATGTAATAAATAGAGCCAAACAGGGTTTGGATAAACTTACAGATGATTGATATGTAACTGATTAGGAAGAGGAATTCAATTTCTCTTAGGTTGTAGACCTCCACTTCTTTCTCCTCTCATCTTCCTCTTCTAATTATGTGAATTATTGGGAAGATTCTTGCCCCTGGAACCAGGAGAATCTTTCCACTATCATGTTCTTAGAAAACATAAACATATATTCTTTGAAATTTCTTCTTTAAAAAGCACTGAAAGAGAGAGAACTTTGTACATGATCTCTAACGTCCTTTAACCATGCAGCCCAGGAAAGGACTGTACTTTGTACATAATCTCTAATGTCCTTTAACCATGCAGCCAGGAAAGGACTGTGTACATAATCTCTAATGTCCTTTAACAATGCAGCCCAGGAAACT
The DNA here is from genome assembly GCF_024610735.1 of Ursus americanus. Taxonomy (NCBI): domain Eukaryota; kingdom Metazoa; phylum Chordata; class Mammalia; order Carnivora; family Ursidae; genus Ursus; species Ursus americanus. Next base: position 18,683,719 of record NC_142143.1, on the reverse strand, counting down.
ACCTCCAAATGTAGTAGAAAAGAAGCAAAGTTAAGAGACAATCCTTTTCTGGGCTGCATGGTCCTGTTGGGAGACAGGACACATTCATAAATAAGAGAAATAATGGTACAAATGAACATATGCTGAAGTCCAAAAATTAGCATGTCACCCCATATGCTGTCACCCCAGGAGAGAAGACATCCTTTCACCCATCAAAGAAGACACTGGCCCTAGGCTCTTGCTCCACTCTGCTTGTTCTTCCAGGTCATCATTCCACCAATTCATCCTTTCTCTATTAACTTTAATATATCCACCTGTCTTGGAGATTTCTTCTGGGCTCAGAAGAGTGCTCAAAAATTTCCTAATCTAAACAAACACACACCAACTACCTCACTGGGGCAATGTTTCACTCCACCTATTGGACTATCTCTCTTTGTCCTATCTTCTCAATTTCCACAGTCACTACTTCTACATTCTCATCTGTCTTTCATTTCTCAACCCTCCCAACCTTCAGTTTTTATCACTTTCTCTTCCTGGAGATGTTTTTTCTAAGCTATGATGGCCTCCCCACACTAGCTAAGATCACTAGCCCAGTCTCTAGACACTTTCAGTCCTTGTTTTATTGGATGGATCACTCCACTTCCTTTGGCACTACTTCAATGATCAACTGAAGTCTCTAATATTTTTTGCCCCTTGGTTCTCTGCTTTCATTCTCTTCCCAACTTTCTCACCATTTTCACCATCTCCATTGTGAAATTCTTGTTCCTCTTACCTTCTCTTAGATGTTGGTGCTCTTCCTTTCTTTTTTCCCAGTTCTTTTCTCAATTTATATGCTTTCTTGAGGCAATTAGATTCACTCTTAGAATTTACATATTTTTGCCTCATAAAACTGTATCTTTCTTGGCTAATGTTCAACTGTCTGCTCACTGGATAGTTTTATATCAGGCATGATGAGCTTCATGATGGAGACTGTGAGTTTTCAAGGGCCTATTAACACCTGTGAGTCTTAAATAAATAAATGATAAACTCCAAAATAATCCTGCAAACCTGAATTAATAAGTGTTATTTAAAACATAACCTTTTGTTAATTTCGTTACAAAAGTAAATTTCTTATTTAAAATGTTCAATTTGTAAACAGTTTAAAAAATCATAACAATCAAAAATTAAATAGATTGAAAATAATTTCAAAAATCAAAATTATAAAAACTCAAATTTTTTATTGCAAAAGTTAAATTTAATGTGGGATGTGGATAAATTTTAATATGTTTGTTATGATGTGGGATGGGGCTTCCAGAAATAAGAGTGCCTGGGACTTTGAAGGTCTTACAAACAGCACCACTTCCTGTATTATCTCCATCTGGATATTCCACAGGCATCTAAAAACTTGGCATGTCCAAGGCCAAATTCATATTCTTTCCTCTCTGGTATTCCCTATTTTGGTTGGCATCACCCAGTGATCCAAGCTGGAAGTCATCCTTGGCTTTTTGATCTTATCCAAGTCTCTTCATATTCTCCCATTCAATCAATTGCTACATCTAATTAGTTTTATCTCCATATTATGTATTAAATCTATTCATTCCTTCCCTTTCTTTCTTGCTGCTGTAGTTTCAGCCCTGGTCAACCCTCACTTTGAGTTTTGTGATAATCTTGTAAGTGGCCTCCCTGCAGCTGTTCTGTCTGCTCTTTCCTTACAGTTGACTTAAAGTTCACATTAGACCTTGTCACTCCTACATAAAAGGCTTCAGGAGCTTGGTAGTGATTACAAAAGAAAGCTTGAGCTCCTAAGCATGGCCACACAAGGCTTTGGTGACCTGTTCTTACCTGTTTTTCCAGTCTTATCTCTCACTTCTCCCTCCCTGGCACTTGCCAGTTAATCAGTTGCTTTCTAGGCGTTATGGGGGCTCTCCTGGCCTGTTTGCTCAAAATGACCTCCCTGCTTGGAATACACTTTTCCACTTTTCTCACTTAACTTCAATTTATTCTTGAAGATTCCACTCAGTTATTACCTGTTAAAGAAAGCCTTCCAAGAATGTCTCAAACTTGGACAGAATTCCCTCCCCTGTAGCATTCATACCTACCTCTATCACAGACTTACCATACTCTATGCAACAATGTATTCACATGTCCTTCTCTACCCTCTCAATGATAGATCACAGGATGGCAGGGGTGCTGTCATTCTTATCTTCCAATTCACATTTACTACTTCAAGATAGGAGTCAATTTCTTTCTTTCTTTTTTTATTATGTTATGTTAGTCACCATACAGTACATCATTAGTGTTTGATGTAGTGTTCAGTGATTAATTATTTGCATATAACAACCACTGCTCATTACAACACATGCCCTCCTTAATACCCATCACCAGGCTACCCCATCCTTCCACTCCCTTCCCGTCTGAAACCCTCAGATTGTTTCCTGGAGTCCGTAGTCTCTCATGGTTCTCTCCCCCTCTGATTTCTACCCTTTCAGTTTTCCCCTCCTTTCCCTAATGTCCTCCCTGCTATTCCTTATGTTCCACATATGAGTGAAACCATATGATAATTGTCTTTCTCTGCTTGACTTATTTCACTTAGCATAATCCAGTTCCATCCATGTCAATTCAAATGGTGGGTATTCATCTTTTCTGATGGCTGAGTAATATTCCATTGCATATATGACCATCTTTTTTATCCATTCATCTGTTGAAGGGCATCTCGGCTCCTTCCACAGTTTGGCTATTGTGGACATTGCTGCTATCAACATTGGTGTGCATGTGCCCCTTCTTTCATTACATCTGTATCTTTGGGGTAGATACCCAGCAGTGCAATTGCTGGGTCATAGGGTAGCTCTATTTTTAACTTTTTGAGGAACATCCATACTGTTTTCCAAAGTGGCTGTAGCAGCTTGCATTCCCACCAACAGTGTAAGAAGTTTCCTCTTTCTCCACATCCTCACCAACATTTGTTGTTTCCTGACTTGTTAATTTTTGCCATTCTAACTGGTGTAAGGTGGTATCTCAATGTGGTTTTGATTTGAATTTCCCTGATGGCTAATGATGTTGAACATTTTTTCATGTGTCAGTTAGCCATTTTTATGTCTTTTTAAAAAAATTTATTTTATTTGAGAGAGAGAGGTAGAGGAAGAGGGGGAGAATCTCAAGCAGACTCTGTGCTGAGCACAGAGCCAAAGGTGGGGCCTGATTCCACACCCCTGTGATCATGACCTAAGCTGAAACCTAGAATTGGATGCTTAACTGATTAAGTCACCCAGACAGCCCAGGAATCAATTTCTTCATCAGCCTTATGTCAGGGAAACCATTTCCCAAATATTAATCACCTAGAAACCCAAGTCTTGACTACTCAGGTAGAACTCAGACACACCCAGCCCAGAAATCTATCTAAAACAGTCCCTATGAAATAATTTTTTAAGTCAGGTTGAATTGAGTGTGAAAGAACATGTTCTTTGAAGTAGAGACCACATCTAATTTACATAACAATTGATACCAACTTAATCATATGTGACCATGGAGACTATCAATTTTTTATTTGCTCCTCACAAAGAATTTGCTAAAAATCTCTTGGCTAAGTGTGGCCGACGAATTGTCTCTGTCCTGCTCTGGTTCAGATGTGTTTTTCCTTTAATTTCCCACTTTCTGCTGATCCTGTTCTGGGACCTTATGTTCTTATGGTCTCTGATGTTTACATGCAAGACTCATTTCCTCTAATACCATGGTCTCTATTCATTCTCTTCATCTGCACTTGTTCAATGTCCATGTCCAGATTTGAAATAGTGTCTATACCATCTACATTTAAGGAGGGTGTTTTTCCCCAGCACTCTGCCAAATGTTCTCTGACAGCTCTTGATTCTCTAGGTTCTTTTCTTCTCCTTTCCCTACACAACCACAGCAGAAAGTTAGTAAGACAGGTAAAGGGAACGAGGAGGCATATTTGTTTTCTAATGGCTTGTTAATAAATAGGGTTGTTGGATTTAATAAATAAACAAACCTAGGATGCCCAGTTACATTGAAGTTTTAGAAAAACCATGATTTTTTAAGTATGTCTCATGCAATATTTAATACATACTTACAGTAAGGAAAAAAACATTATTTATCTGAGATTCAAATTTTATTTTATATTTTATTTGGCAACCTACTCTTAAGTTGTATTCTTAGACTCAGACACACTTCATGTGAATATTAAACAAGTAGGAATATTTTTCATTTGCACAAGGAAACATCTTCATTCCCACTTTTCCTAAAGCAAAGATGCCCTCTTGTCTATCTTTAATTTCTCTACATGGAACAAGGGCCCATAAAATAGTCATTTTCTTCTTAATTCTACAGTTAAAAATGACATCACAATTATGATGATACCTAGCATCTTGGCACCACATCTGGATTTTAGGGAGTTAGGGGTATTCGGTTCTGTGGGAAACCAGAGGGCATGTTTCCCATCTAAAGGAGATGCCACAACTCGGTCTCAGTTTTGCTATTTGGCAATACAGGTTCAGTATTTTGAGAGTCCAGTTTTTGTTTTCCTCAAAAGAAATGCCAGATATCTTGATTTATTGTGAAAACTCCAGGACTGTAATCATTGATAACCAGTTCAACTGTTAATGGAAACAAATTAGCACAAGGAAAAACAAACACACATGCATACTCTGCATTTGAGTGTCTCCTCCTCTTTTCAGGTAGTTAGCTGATGCTGGAGTCCTGCACTTTGTCCCAATGTCTTGGAGCACAAAGAAAAAGGTTAATCTCTGAGTGAGGCAATTTTGGAAGAGATTCTGATGAAAATGTTCCTTCAGTGGGACAGAAACACAGGTGTCAAGGTAGCAAGATGATTTTTCTACACATCTTTCTGAGTTTTCTCTTTTGCTGTCCACCAGTTAAGCAGGCAGTGGGATCTTATTTCCCTTTCTCGGAGTTTTATGGTAGGGAACAAAGGATGTAAACAATGACCTTTTCTGGCTTTTGTTTTCAAGATTCCATGCCATTCAGGAAATTTTCTAAGGTTGCAGTCTAGAGAGTTTGAGGAGAGAAAGAATGGCCCTGAGGGAACCATAAAGAGTGAGATTCTCCCAGACTAAAAAAAAATAATTCTCAGACAGTAGAAAGGGGCAGAGGTTTGTGGTTTCTGTGAGCAGTGGACAACATCCTTCTCCTTACCACCCCTCCCTGGCAGTGCTTCAAGGAGGTGGCTGGATCCCGAAGGGAACAGTGGCAGAGGAGGCCAAGAGTAAACACTGGGCTCCCCAGAGGCACGTCACAATCCCACGACCTGAGGAAACCATCTGAATAGAAAAAAACACAAATCACAGAATGAATTGGTCTCTACTGTGATTGGTGAGTAAAGGGGCTTCCCTGTTTCAGGGTGCTACTTAAGACCCCAGAGCTTATCTAGTGCCAGAGTGAGAGGAGATCCCAAAATGATCATGGTTGAATACCCTAACTGCACAGTGTAATGGGGACTTAGAACTGAAATTAGTTAATTTCTAAAACATGAGGGAATAGGCACAAAGGAACAGGAATATTCACCTGAGTGTATGGATAGAGGTCCCTATCTACAATCCCTTGATACTTCTCAAACAAATGTCTAATTTGTAAATAACGTTATTTGTACCTACTCTGGTGGCAACAGCTCAGAGATTTACTAGTTAGACATTTCTCCTCATTCAACATATAGGGCGCACTTAGTCAAAGTTGGGCTTTTTCACAGACTAAAATATAAAAACATAGAAACTCTTGGATTACTTAGCATAACAAATGCCTGTGCTTTTGCCAGAAAATGTTAAGTATTCACCACTAGGTAACTCACCTAAAGTATTACTTGCTAAATCCTGACCTCCTGATGCGTGTTCCCCCAAACCAACAGAGAGTGTTAGCTGTATTTAGTACGTGTCTGTAGTTTAGCACTTACAATTAATCTTCATACCAAAGGAACTTATGACATAACAATAACGATGATTATGATAACTATAGCATATAATAATAATAAAATCATGGTATTAGAATAAGGTATGATAATTTGTTATATTATTAAGTAAATAATTATTATTCAATCTTATTTACAAATGAGGAAAATAAAGCACAAGAGGTAAAATAACTCATTCAAGATTACACAGCTAGAAAGTTCTAGAGCTAAGCCTGAAATCTGAATGTTCTGACTGGCTACAGAGACTGAAGCCACTCCCCATATGCTGTCTGGCCTCTCCATAGGTTTTTCCTGCTTCCTGAATACTCTGGACTTGACCAGTTTAGCCTCCCCATTCTATGCTCTCAGGCTGCATGTATGTTTCCTTCATGGTGTTTATCATAGTTTATAAGGATTTGATTATTTTCTGTCTCCCTTCTAGATTGTGAGCACACAAAGGTAGGGAAGCTGGGAAGGTTTGACTCACTGAGGCCAGGACAGCTGTCTTTGCAAACACTTCCTCCTCTTGTCCACAGTGATAGAATTATAGCCGGGCACATGACTCCCAGCTACCGATGTCACCCAGCTTCCCTTGTAGTTGTGTGTGGCCACATGATTAAGTTTCTACAAATAGAGTGTGGGCACTTTTATTTTCCCTTTCTGTCCTTGCCAGCTGGAATCAATTGTGACCCAGTGTCCACTGTACGGAGGATGCAAGGCAAAGCCTCAGAGAATGGTAGAGAGGAGGGAAGAAACCTGAATCTCCAGATGACCAAGTGGAATTTAACTACCCACCGACCTGTACCTTACCTCAAATTGTCATATGAGAAAGAAATTCACTTCAATCTTCTTCAAACCACTGAATTATTTTGGTTCTCTTTGTTACAGTAGCCTAGCCTCACTCTAACTCCCCACCACATTTCTAGAACTTAGCGAAGTATCTGGCACAGAGCAGAGGCTCAACATATATCGGTTGGATAACCCGTTGCATTTGTTGAGTAACCAACATGGATAATTGTGTCCCAAACTCCTTGAAAGTTGGGACTGTGTCTTCCACTTGTTTTCTTCCACATCAAGCACAACATTGAACCTATAGTAGGTGACCAAAGAATGAATGGAGAAATGAGGGAGAGAAAAATATTGGTCATGATTATGTTGATATCTGTATGTCTTTTCATATCTTGCCAGCAATAGAAATATTTTTCAAATGGTTATAATTTATTCTTATATGAAAAGGAATTCAACCTGAAGCTCATGTATGAGGTATTTTCATGTAGATTAATTATCAAGCCAAAATAATTAGGAAAAGTTAAGGCACTATATCATGTTTAATGGACTTGGAGTTAGGCGACCTAGATTCTAGTTCTATTTCTAGGTCTGTGATCTTGGAAAAATCGCCTAGTTATCCAGGCATCAGTTTGCACATCTACATATTCATGAAATGAATAAAAAAGTTTCTCCTTGAAGGTTCCTTCTAGTTCTAAAAGTTTATCTTTCTATATACTACATACTTTTTATTTTCTGACAATATCTTGCTTCATATTCCTTAGATTCCAACTCCTTCTAATGACTATTCTGTGATTCATACAAATGATAATTTCATTTTTTCATTATCACATAATGAAAAATAATTACTCTGATCCAGGCACTGTGCTAGGCATGTTAGGTGCACTTAACCCTCACAGTAACTCTGTTAGTTAAGGTGAGCAAACTAAGCCTCATAAAGGTTAAATGTTTCTTAATATTCCATAGCTAGTAAATGCCAGGTATAGGTACCAAGTCCAAGTCAAATTGTTTATCAATTCATTCATCAATATATTCATTTAGCAGCTATGTATTGAACACCTACTATGTGTTAGTACAAGTCACTGTTTGAGGTGGTAGAATCACAGCAGTGAACAAGACAGACATGGCTCTACCCTCATGAAGCTTAAATCCTAGCTTCCTAGCCTGAGGTGGGGCAGACAGTAAATAGGTAAAGACACAAATAAGGAATTTCAGATAGTAATAAGTTTTATGAAGAAAATAAGATAAAGTAGTATGACAGGGGCATAAGTAGAAATGGGTTTTTAAAGGAGAATCTAGAGGTCTATTTTAAGAAGATGAACTTCCAGATGCGTCTTTCATATCTAAGAGAACACACTCCTATTGCTACTACTGGTAATAATAATTGCTATAACTTATTGAGTGTCTACCATGTTCTTGGAACTGGTATATATTCCTTAAATGTGTCAACTCATTTAATCTTTAAAAGAATCCTGTGAGGCATTATTCCTGTTTCATAGATGAGGAAACAGGTCCTTAAATTTCCAAAGTTCTGAAGCAAATAAATGTCAAGTAAGGATTCAAAATCAGGCACTCTGACTGTATGGACCCCATGCTTACTTCTCTTCTATTCTCTATCTGGCTAGTGGACTGTTAGAGGAGTGAGAAGTCCAGAGACAAAGCCAAGATAGGCAGTGTTGTGAGTGTACATATGGCATTAAGACAACTGGACAGGATCCAATGACAGAGAGACAGACAGAAAGGCAAAGAAAGCCAGCCTGGAGTCCTGAGGCACACCAGGATTTCAAGGCCAGATGGAAAGACTGGGAGATGGCAGGGAGGGGATGAAACTAGGAGAAAGTGGAGTTAACAGTAGCCAAGAGAAGAGATAAATATTTCAAACAAGGAAGGTGGTCCTTATGTGTAGATTGTTGCTGAAAAGCCAAGTAAGATAAGGACAGGGAGGTGACAACATGGAGGACAGTGTTGAACTTGGTTATGAGTGGCCTGGTTGTGAGGGGACAGCCACCTGACTGCGGTTCTGGAAAGAATGTGAAGTGAGGAAGTGGGACACACATATAAATATATGTAAATAACTCTTTAGAGAGTCTTGCTGTGAAGGAGATCATGAAATGACATGGTAAAAAGAGGAGGATGGATGGTCAAAGGAGGGAAATACATGCATGTATACATGCCTACATGCTCACATACATATTTTTAAAAATATTTTTATTTATTTTTTTATTTGAGAGAGAGAGAAAATGATGGGGGGAGGGGTAGAGGGAGGGGAGAAGCAGACTCCCCACTGAGCAGAGAACCCAACACAAGGCTCAATCCCAGGACCCTGAAATCATGACCTGAGCCTAAGGCAGACACAACCCACTGAGCCATCCAGATGCCCCTACATGCTCATATACATATTAAAGATGGGGGACACTAGAGCATGTTTGGTTTCTCTGATTCCTATTCCATGCTCTCAACCTCCATGCCACACTATCCCCATAATTACATTAAATGAGAAATGACTAAACAGGCTTTTTAATGGACTGAAATGGACTCCACATGTAATTGATTAAAAACAACAAAGCTATAAAGCTATGTCAATGATGTAAAAGCAGTCCTTGGTGCTGGAATCACATTGTCAATTTCTTCATCCCTCCATGTCACTTACCCATCACATAGGCAAATAGGAATTCAAGGAGTGGCAGGGGCCTCCAGTGCATTTTCATAAGTTTGCCCCTAGGATATCTGTTTTTGAATTACAATTTCAGCTTCAGCCTTCCCTTAGCTGTGTGACATCTGTGCTTGGGTAGTTTTGAAAGCCAAGAAGTTGCTTCATCATTTGGGAATTGAATTCTGTATGTGCACAGTCAAACCTTAGTCAAAATAGAAGTAAAAGCTGTGTTTATGTACACATTGACATTAGACTATTCATTCAGTTGTTTATCCAGCAAACATTTATCGAGTGCCTACTCTCTGATGAACACTGTGCTAGACACTGATTATATAAAATGGAGAGGGCCTCTCATGGGTGGAGATAGAAAGAAACCTTTTACAACTAGATGTCATAGAGCAAACCAAATGCAGTGTTGGTGACATCACAAAATTCAATGGTGCCCTTTTAAGTGGAAGCAGTCTGTGTGTGAGAGATGTATGTGTGTGTGTGTAGTCTAAATGTACCTATGGGAAGGGGAAGTTTGAGCTGGGCCCTGAGGGTGATTATGATACACCTGGCACAGGGCACAGTGTAAAACAAAGGCACCTGGGCACATCAGTTGGGTTCATGATTTGAGCTGCCAAGTATGTCTACAACACTGCAAAGGCAAATGGGTGGTGAGGAGATCTGAGTGGTGGAGAATGGTTGTAGGTAAAGTAGCAGGACCTAAGGCTAGAAATGTAGGTTGGCCCAGATAATTCATTAGTTCATTCATTCATTTATTCATTCATCTTTCCATTCACTTAACAATGACTTTTGGAGGCCTACTTGGTACCAGGCACCTGTGCATGTTGTTAAGGATGCAGTGGTGAGCAAAAATGGACACAGTCCCTTCACACATAGAGCTTTTAGTCCAGTGTGTGAAGAACATTGGCTGCTGTGCTAGTTTCAAATTTCAATTTTTATTTTATTTTTTATTTTTTATTTTTAAAGATTTTTTTAAATTTATTTGACAGAGATAGAGACAGCCAGCGAGAGAGGGAACACAAGCAGGGGGAGTGGGAGAGGAAGAAGCAGGCTCATAGCAGAAGAGCCTGATGTGGGGCTCGATCCCATAACGCCGGGATCACGCCCTGAGCCGAAGGCAGACGCTTAACCGCTGTGCCACCCAGGCGCCCCAAATTTCAATTTTTAAGAACTGTAAATAAGATCTTTGCAGTATTGATGATCAGATCTGTGTTATGAAAATTCAACTCTGGAGGTCATGTGGAGGACGGACTTGAGAAAGGAGAAAGTAGAAACAGGGACATTACTTGTGAGACTGGTGCAGTGGTCTCAGAGAGGAACGCTGAGGAGGGAAATCAGGGCGACATAATGGAGCATGCTGGCGCTCAGCCATTTATGACCATTTTATTCATTCATTTAGGAAATACTTTTTGAGAGACAGCATAGCAAAGCTGTTACCATGGGCTTTGGAGCTGCATCTGGGCTCTGCTGTTGATTATCTGGGCAAACTTAGCAAGTTATTTCATCTCTGTGCTCAGGTCTTTTAATCTCAAAATCTGACATGACAATAACAGTGCCTACCTCTGCTGGCTTGAATAGTGTCCCCCCAGATTCATGTTTTCCTGAAACTTCACCATGTAACATTATTTGGAAATAGGGTCTTTGCAGATATAATTGGTTAAATTAAGATGAGCTCATACTGGAATTGGGTGAGTCTTAATCCAATGACTGCTGTTCTTATAAGAAAACAAACACAAGGAGAACACCATGTCACAATGGGGGCGAGACTTAAGTGATGCCACTGTAAGTCACAGATGCCAGGCATAGCCCATCACCACCAGAAACTGGAAGAGGCAAGGAAGGATTCTCCCCTATAGATGTGAGAGGGAGTATGGCTCTGCCAATTCCTTAATTTAGGAATTCTAGTCTTTAGTCCAGCCTGTGGACTTGAGAACTGTGAGAGAATACATTTCTGTTGCTTTAGGCCACCCAGTTTGTGGTAATTTGGTATAGTAACCACAGGGAACTAATGCATAGTTTGTGGTGAAGATTAAATTTGTTAATACATGTAAAGTGCTTAGAACAGTGGCTGTATGTAGTATGTGTTCAATAAAATATAGGCCATTATTATTATGTGCCTGACACTATTCTGTTGCAGTCTCCTGGCTAGGCTCATTTGGTTAGGAAAATGTCCCATTGAACTAGTTGTTGGTAATTATGTGTGAGTAGGTGCTTGAGTGGGTAAAAATGATGTTTGACAATACCCTTATCAAGAAAACTTTTCTGGAGAGATGGCCCATTTCACAAGGCATCATATTCTTTTAAAAGCAGAATCTAAATGGCAAGTTTTTATTCTTTTTGATGGCTTAGTAATATTCCATTGTATATATATACCACACAAAACTAGAGGGTATTATGCTAAACAAAATAAGTCAGAGAAAAACAAATACCATATGATTTCACTCATATGTAGAATTTAAGAAACGAAACAGATCATAGGGAAAGGGAAGGAAAAATAAGATAAAAACAGAGAGGGAGGCAAACCATAAGAGACTCTTAACCATAGAGAACAAACTGAGGTTTGCTAGAGAGGTGGGTAGGGGGATGGGGTAATTGGGTGATGGGCATTAAGGAGGGCACTTGATGTAATGAGCACTGGATGTTATATGCAACTGATGAAATCACTAAATTCTACCCTGAAACTAATAATACACTATATGTTAACTAAATTGAATTTAAATAAAAAGTTAAAAAAAAATAAAAGTAGAATCGACACCCTTTGTCATTCACTCAATACATTTCTGTCCGCTCTTGGGCACAAAGGCTCCTATTCTCCCCTGCAGTCACCTAGAGAGTAACTGTATTAGTTTGCTGGGGCTGCCATAACAAAGTAGCACAGACTGGGTGACTTAAACCACTAAAATTTATTTTCTTATAGTTCTGGGGGCTGGAAGTCCAAGATCAAGGTGTTGGCACATTTGGTTTCTCCTGAGGCTTCTCTCCCTGGTTTGAAGATGGCAGTCCTCTCACTGTCTTCACATGATGTTTTGTGCGTGGGAATCCGTGGTTTCTCTTTTCGTGTGTCCAAATTTCCTCTTGTAAGGATATAAGTTAGATTGGATTAGAACTTACCCTAAAATGGCCTCATTTAACTTAATCAATCACTCCTGTAAAGTCTCCTATCTTTAAATACACAGTGTGAGGTATTGGGGGTCAGGACTTCAGCATACAAATTTTGACACACAATTCAGTTTCTAACAGTAGCCTAGGGCACTTCAAGTTCTATGGTTCAGTCATTGGCTAGAAGCTGTTTGCTCATCTTATGAAGTTCTTATGACCCAGAAAGACCCGGATCAAAGATTCCAAGTCCTCTGCCTGGATTGGCAGGAAGTGGAGTGAGAAACAGGGAGAGGGCCTGGTGTGGTTTCTGGAGGGGCTGTGGGGGGGGGCACCAGGGTACTGTGTGAGAGATGGGACCTTTGTAATTGCCCGTTTCTGTGTGTGCATGCCCTCCAGACTGTTATTTTCTGGAGGGCAGGGACCATTTCTATCTTGTTCATCTTTGAATTCCCTGATGCCACATAGTTGGCATATTTGTGGAATGAATGATTCACTTTTGCAGCCTTTTCCCTATGTGAAAGTTACTTTCCATGTAATGAAAGCAAATTCTTTCTGCATCTAGAAACCTTCACCATCCTCCAATCTTGATCTTAAAGAGGCCTGGTCTTATTTTTTCTCTACGGAAATGTTTAATGCTCACAGATGTAGGCACTGTTTATGGAAGGTTTACCATGCTCCAGGTACCATGCTAAGGGCTTCACAAATATCTCAGTCAATCCTCATGGCAACCCTGTAAGGTGGGTGTTGCTTTATTCATTTAATAGGTAAAATATCTGCCGCTCAGAGAAGTGAGCTTCCTGTTCCAGGTCACACAAGTGGCAAGTGACTGCTACATAGGTTTGAAACCCAGGTCTCTCTGGCTCAAAAACCCAGGCCCTTAACCACCAGGCTTTTCTGCCTCACAACCAGCATTCCTGTCTCAGATTTGTCAATGCTTGTGGTTTTTCAGAATGGATTCCCAGGGATAGCCAGGCTTTCTTACCATTTAGGTCAAGTGATTTGATTTGATTTGATTCATAAATGTATTACATGAAGATATACTTTGTTAAGCCAAATAATAGTGACACTTGTTTTATAAAAACCTTTGCTTAGAACCCATGATTCTAGGGAAGAAACCTCCAAGTGACACCAAGCTTCATCTTCCCTTTCTTTCAGCATTTGGTCTGTGTGTGTGTGTGTGTGTGTGTGTGTGTGTGTGTGTGTGGCAGGGGGGTAGACATGGTGTTTAGGTCCACACACAGATGAAAATTCACAAAAGGAGCCTGGTTTGTATTTCCTTTGTCAACAGACTCAAACTACAAGATTTTTCTCTTTTTTTTTCCTTTTCTTTGCTTTTCTGCTGCTGCTTCTTTTTTAACCAGTTTGTCTTATTGTCTTAATATTGTGTGGACACAGTCCTGGTGATACCTTAGGATGAGTTTGGTATTCTTCAAGATCTAAACACAATGGGGGTGACTTAAGGACAGAGTTTCAGCTTTGCTTCTGACTCTCCTTGGTTTTGTGGGTTTTACTTAATGTTATTTGAAAGTTTTTTTGTGTGTGTGGTTGAATATATACTATAACTTGTTCTTTTGTGACAACAAGATTTATACTGGCGGTGTCTCTCATACCACTGGAAACTGGAAGGAAATCTACAATGTGAACCTCCGAGAGTTTTAAAAAGACAGCAGCCATTATTCGGTGGTGATGGGTTCAAGCTGCCCTTGAGCCTAGTTACAGGCTTGTGCTCCATCCCGGCTTACCAGTGAGGTCAGTGTGCAAATGGTCTGTCAGATATTTAATACATCACATATGCATTTAGACCACTCCCCTGCCTTCTTCTTAATTAAGATTTCTTCAGTGAGTAAGACTTCAGGGGAAAGAAAAGGATCTGATGGACCTGTATTAAATACCAATTTACTTCCCAAGTTTCTGAGTTTTTTTTCACTTAAATTAACTTGGCCTGAAAGACGAAGGGATTTGAACAGAGTATAGAAGCTAGTGTTCCATTTTGTATATCATTTTGGCTCCAGGGAGCTGCTCCTGGTAAAAATGAGCCTGTGAGATGTAGCTGTTTTATGCAAGGGCTAACAATACTAGTCTTTTATAAATCATAAATCCTCTTAACCTCAAACAATTTGGAGCCACCAACTGTAATCTATAAGGTTTCAACTCACAGGGATTTCATTTCTTCTCAGTGCCTTTTAGGCCATTAGGCAAATATTTATATGAAGTTCTCAACTATTAGGGGATTTAAAATCATTTTGTGTGGGATAGAAATTTCTGGTCTATACCTCCTCAGTTGAATTTTTTGATATGAGTTTTATGCTTTCCCTTTTGTATTTTCTGCAGTTTTGACAACCATTTGATTTAATTTCTTTTAGATATAATTTGTAATAGAAAAACCTTAGGTTTTTTTGGTTTTGTTTTGTTTTCATGAGGAGAATGGTGAGGTAGACTAATTATCATTGCATAAGTCTTTCTTTTGGTAGTTTTCCCTGTACCATGTGTTTCTGTTTTTGAAAATAAATAGTAATCAATGATAATTATTACTTGACACTGAAGCAATTAAGATCCTTTAGCATAAGCAGTAGCAAACAACTCTAGGAAACTTGAGCAGAAAAGGAGTTTATTGGGTACTTATAAAATCAAGGAGAGGGCTAGGGGATTGATCTCTGATGAGTAGAGAAATCAGAGCAAGACTGTGCAGTCAAAAGCAGGAACTATTGAACAAACCCATCAGGATGCGACTATGGAGTGAGACAACCAGTGAGCACCAACTGTTTATTCCCTCCCTCCCTCCCGTGTTATCACTCTGGGCAGATTGACTGCAGTCCTGGGAGACAAGGCCTGATTAGGATGCTTCATCCTTGTCTGGGGAGAGATGGGGTCTGTTCTCTGAGATACCCCAAACCTCTAACAATCCATATAATGGAATCTCTCTGAAAGGAAATAGGGCACTGTTAGGAAAGAGAACTGAATGCTGAGCAGCCAAAAACAACATCTACTTATTGCTTAACATCACACTTAGAGAAATAAGCGAAAAAAAAA
The DNA here is from genome assembly GCF_024610735.1 of Ursus americanus. NCBI lineage: Eukaryota > Metazoa > Chordata > Mammalia > Carnivora > Ursidae > Ursus > Ursus americanus. Next base: position 18,668,273 of record NC_142143.1, on the reverse strand, counting down.
AAATCCATTCTCTTCTCAAACCTAGTGCAGGAATTCCAAGAAATTCAATAAGTCTCTTTGCAAATTAATTTTACCTCAGTGAGAAGAATCTGATCATCTTAGATTCAATTCAGTGAAACAATTGTGAAATCCCTTTGGCTTCAAAGTGGAGAGAATCCCAGGAACAATACCCTTGATTCAATTCCACACTGTAAGCTGGGCAGTTTAGAAGAATAGCCTGGGTTTTCCTCCAAGCCCTAATGAAAGTTAATGATCAAGAACTGGGCTACATGCTTTTTTATGGTTGCTTATTATGAGCTATTTAACTTTTACAGCTTTATTAAATGTTTTATGGAAAGGTTTATTTCATGTTTTATTACAGCTTTGTAGGATGGCCATGTTTGGCTAAGAAGCCTGACAGATGAGCACAGATATTTTGCAAATATTGCTGGTAAGCAGTTTCTGGGCAAAATCACGGTTCATTTTGACATTCTGTGGAGGTTGGGTGGGAGTGTTCTCTTTAATGAAGCCCAGTAGAGCTGGGTGACATGATGGGAGGGGAGTAGAAAGTAGAAGAAGAATACCCCACATTCTGATTTTTTAGATGGAAAAAATAAATTAATTAAAATAAAATATGGTATAGAAGTCCATTTTGGCTGAAAGTGAACATTTGAGTTAAGAACCCCTCCCCTGAGTCAAAATACATCTAGCTGGTATTAAATGTGCTTTATAAAACTAAAAATAATATTTTACAGTGTGTTTATTTCATTGTTACAATAAACTCATGAGGTGGGTAAAAATAATAATAATTACCATTACGAGGTGTTCTAAGCCTTTTTCTAAGCACTTGACATTTGATATCTCATTTAATCCTTACGATAATATTGACACCATTTTATAGATAGGAAAACTAGGACTTCTCTAAGTTTCCTAAGCATTTGAGTCCAAGTCCAATTTATGTCTCACTCTGTCACAGAGACCTAACTGCCTGATAGTTTGATGTGTGGGCTATTCAATTATCAATCGATCTCTGAGACATCTTTTTCTTATTTTTCTACAGACAACATAAAACATAAAAGCTATTGAGGATATGCATTCTAAGGCTATAGTCACACTGGTTCACATCTCCAGATTCTTGGTTCCCATTTGCCACCTTTGCTGGGAAATATGGGCTGTAAGTTGAACTTCTCCCTACAAAGCAAGAATCTAGCTATTTGGAAATCAAAGTCTCATGCAAAGAATCCTAAATACTTGCCTAATTTTTATGAAAAATCCAAATTTTGTTTTTCCCCTCCTAATTTTGTTGATGTTGCAATGAGGAATTGAGCTGAAATGTCATTCTTTGTAAAAGCATTTCATATCTACTCCTTAGACTACTTGGCTTTGTGTAACATCTCATGTGTTTAGAATATAACACAGTATTCAACCTATCATTAATTGAGAGCCTACTTTGTCTCAGAGACTGTGATGGGTACTTTACATATGTTGTCACACTTCATTTAATTGTCACCACAACACTAAGTAGTGAGTATTATCATCTTTCTACACATGAGGAAACTGATACTAAGAGAGTTTATGAGGCAGATATGGGTTTCAAACTTAGGTCTCTGCCTCCAGGACTCAATTGTCTTTCCTGAACGCCATGTGGACTTTTTCTGGTAGTGAAAGAAGGACATGTTTCAGGATGTCCAAGTTAAGCTCACTGGGGAAGTTTTCTAAAGTGTTGTGACATTTAAGTCAGGGAGATATCTGTAGACAGGTGTCCTTTATTGGGACTATAAAATAAAAAGCTTTTGGCTTTATTAATAGTAAAGTCTCCCATCTCACAATTTGATTGTACTACACTCTTCTCCCTACTCTGCAGATCCTCTCTCTTCTGTTGCTCAAGCAGCAATCTCAGTCCCTAGGGTGAAGTCCAAAGAATTTACCAGGCACATTTAGGGCCCGAAAGTTGATATGATTCTTGAAACTTGGCATTTGTGTGTGAGTTCATGTGTATATGTATGTTTAGTTACATGGGTGTGGAGTAAGGTATGAACAGGAGACATTATCCAAAGGGACATGTATATGTCTTATGTGTCCATATGTGTCTTTCTGTTGGGAAAGGGGAGTGTAAAATCAAAAAGTGTGTGTGTGTGTGTGTGTGTGTGTGTGTGTGTGTGTGTGTGTGTGTTAATAAAGTTTGTGTGTATAAGGGATGATTATGTGGTCATGTGTATATTTGTTAATGATTTGTGTGTGTAATCACAGAAATGAGCATGTAAACTGGGAGAGTATATGTGCTCAAGTGGAAGGGAAGAAATATCCAAATCCCAGGTTCAAAATTCAATTGAGGAAAATGTATGAATTCATACAGTTCAAAATATATACAATGGAATATTACTTGGCCATCAAGAAGAATGAAATCTTGCTATTTGCAATGATGTGGATGGAACTAGAGGATATTATGCTAAGCAAAATGTCAGTCAGAGGAAGACAAATACCATATGGTTTTACTTATATGTGGAATTTAAGAAACAAAACAGATCATAGAGGAAGGGAAGGAAAAATAAAATAAGATGAAAACAGAGAGGGACATAAACTATAAGAGACTCTTAACTATAGGAAACAAACTGAGAGTTGCTGGAGGGGAGGTGGGTGGGGGGATGAGGTAATTGGGTGATGGGCATTAAGGAGAGCACTTGATGTAATGAGCACTGGATGTTATATGCAACTGATGAGAACACTAAATTCTACCCCTGAAACTAATAATACATTATATGTTAACCAAGTTGAATTTAAATTAAAATTTAAAAAAAATACATCCCCTAAAAGATGACCTATTTAAATTTACCCTAGACTAATGGTATAGTCTACTACACATACACATACACATCAAACTACTCTGAATAAAGCAGAACCAGAGATATGACAGATCCATTTTGGATACAAAATGGGAATCAATACAAAATGGACTGAATCATAGGGCATTACTGCCACTTTCCCCTGAGCTAATTATTTCTATTTATCTCTCCTGACTTCTCCAGAGTGGGCTAACTCTCTTGTAACTGTCGAGACTTTCAAATATATCAAGATATTGGTAAGCAAGGGCTAGAACAAACAATCAGGAATTAGGTTTGTCACCCAGGTTTGAATAACCTGGGACGGTCACAGTCTTACTGTACCTCAGACTTCTCATCACCTAAGGAGGCATTAGAGTATTTGTCCAATCTACTTTGCAGGGCTGTTTCATGTAACCAATGAAATAATGTGGAAGCTTCTGAATAGCATATATATTGTAAAGCAAATAGATTGTTATGGATTTTGTTGTTTTGGAACCAAGTTATTGAATGTACTTGTTGCTTAGATTTCTCTGCTAACTGATTAAATGAAATGAGTCAGAAGAAGAAGAAGAAGAAGAAGAAGAAGAAGAAGAAGAAGAAGAAGAAGAAGAAGAAGAAGAAGAAGAAGGGGAGGGGGAGGGGGAGGGGGGAAGAAGGAGAAGAGGGAGAAGAAGAAGAAGAAATGAGCATCTGATGTAAACACAGGAGCTGAAGATATGAATTTGAGCACTACTTTCATCACTTTTTGGCAGAGTGGTTTTGGGACATGTCATTTTACCTCTCGAGTCTTAGAAGTGTCCACATTTATAAAGTAAATTTATGATACTCTAATTGACTCACAGGATTACTTAAGGATTCCAAGGGATGTGAAAGCACTTTGTAAGCTTCCAAATATCATTCACATGAAGAGACTACTAGTGTTTCCCTCGTGCTCTACTAGCAAAGTTCACTTTATCTTGGTTCATGTGACAAAGGGAAGTTTCAAGAGCTTTGCCAATACACATACATTTTATTTACCTCCCTGTCTCTGAGCATGTAATTAACAGCTGCCTGATATTCATGGACCCAGATATGTTATTGTGAATTAGGATTAAGAGGCTCTCTAGCTACTCAAGCTTCTTGAAGGTTAGTTGATCATGTAACACTGAACAGTTGGCTAGTCAATTGATTAACTAATGACTTTGTGGTACATATATACAATGGAATATTACTCAACATCAGAAAGGATGAATACCCACCATTCACACTGACATGTATGGAACTGGAGGGTATTATGCCAAGTTAAATAAGTCAAGCAGTGAAAGACAAGTATCATATGTTTTCACTCATATGTGGAACATAAGGAATAGCATGAAGGACTATAGGGGAAGGGAGGGAAAACTGAAAGGGAAGAAACCAGAGAGGGAGACAAACTATGAGAGACTCTGGACTCTGGGAAACAAACTGAGGGTTTCAGAGGAGAGGGTGGAGGGGGATGAAGTAGTCGAGTGATGGCTATTAAGAAAGGCATGTGTTGTGATGAGCACTGGGTGTTATATGCAACTAATCAATCATTGAACACTACATCAAAAACTAATGATGTACTATATGTTGGCTAACTGGACATAATAGAAAAAAATTAACAAATGACTCTGTGTTGTTTTATCAACCTAGGTATTTCTAGTTTTATATCTTCAAGCTTAATATCTGGACACTAATTGATTTGTTCATCAACATTTATGGAGTTCTTACCTGGTTCCAAGTAGAAGCTAGATATCCAGAGATGAAAAATATGTGGTAGTTGTTTCTAAATAGCTTCAAGTCTAGTTAGGAAACAGACAAGTAAAAACTAAAAACTTGATTCTAAAAAGGTGCATTAGGTACATTAATAGAGGCATAGATGCAGGTGCTGTGGGGAAAGAGAGGATGGGAGTCCAACTCTGACATTTGCCCCAGATGTTGGAGGTTATGATGGACCTGAGTCTGGAAGGATCCATGAAAGTTTACGATGCAGAGAAGAGGAAGGGAGAAAGATTTGAGGCAGGGGAAATGATAATAAAGGGGAAATACAGAGGTAATACAGACATAGAAGTATGAGAATGAATCATACATAGTGGAATTGAAGATAGGTTGTGAATGACCCATTAGGATGCTTATGAGCACAGAGTTAGAGCTTCTCTCGTAAGAGTGAGAGAAGTAGGGCCAATTTATTAAGGACTTGCAATTCCAAACTGAGAAAACTAGAATTCTCTCTGCATTCAAGGACACTCTAAAGCACTATAGGAAGCCAGGTAAATGACATAACCAAATTTGCATTTTAGGAAGAGTCAAGATCAAACTTTTATTGAATATCTACTATACACTCTGTGTGAAGCTGTGACAGACTAAAGATAAACTATCTTGAGGATTCTGATCTTCTGGAACTTATAGTAGAGTGCATGAAGGAGACTCTGGATTTTTTAGCCCTTGATTAGTTTAGAGGATAAAGGCACCAGGGTGGAGAAATTCAGTCCATTAGAGCAATAGCAGAAGGCAGACTGATAGATGATGGAGTTTGGGCAAGAATTTGTTTACATCAGTTTGTGTTCCCTCCCCCATCCTATCTCAAGGTATTCTGATAGGGGAACTCTTCCAAACCTTTGTGAGTGGGGACAAGGGCAAGTCATATACACTATTATTAGCAAACATCAATTACAGGTCTCTCCTACTTTCAGAAGAAAAGAGGAACCTCTGATGAGTATGAAAGTATACTCTGTAAAAGAGGAATCCTCTAGGCCTATGAAAATTTATGGCAGAAAAAAGGAACACATTTCTTTGTGTTGGATTAGAAGATAAAGATCATTATCTTCAAAAATTATTTTTTAAGGGAAAACAGAAAATTGTTTAATAGTAAGATGCAAATAGACACAGGCTTTTTAAAGATAAGAGCAGAGAATAATGAGAAGAGAACATTCTGAAATAAAAATACAGCAAGATGAAATGTGAAGACAGTAAGTTGAGCAGAAAAGAGAACCGGGTGAGATAAGGAAGATGCAGTAACCAATTTAGTTAATCAACCTACTTATTCCTCTCTCTGAGCCAGCTCTCCTACTCCCCATTCTCACATTGGGGAAAGGGCACATGATTTGCCTTGTTCCCAGTTGATTGGATGAGAGAAGGGTACATGATCCAAACTTGGCCAGTCAATCTTTTTCTTCTAGAAAATTGCAATAGGGACCCAGGAATGCTATGCAGGCTTGAGTGGTGCTGAAAGAGAAAAGTAGAACTACCTTGGGGGCCATTTTTCTTTTCTGTTCATTGAGAAATAGAAATCTGAATTACAGAGAGGAATGAAGTAAGAAGATGAACAAAGAAAAGCAGACAAGAGACCACAGAGTCTGTAGAGAGATAGACCCAGAAAGAAAGTAGCTATCTTGGTTCCTGACAGCTTTCCAGTTCCTCATTCCAGTCTCCCATGAGGCCTCACAAGACTTCCTGACTTTGGGTACTATGAATTACATTTGTATTATTTTAAAAACATTCTACTTTTGGCTTACCCTAATTTGAATGGGATACTATTATTTGCAACCAAATGGTCCTTGACCAAAAAAAGAGGGATTACAAGAATACTAAAAACAAAGCAAAACAAAAAACCCAGTACTAGTGTAGACTTCTGTTTTGAAAGTCAGCTGGAGAACAGCTTCTACTGCAGAATTTCTTGATTTCCCACAAAAATACATATAAATTAAAGGATTTAGAAACAAGTCACAAGAAGGTTGAAAATTTAGACTTGTAGTCAACTTAATTCCAGAAACAAGGGAGTTGATTTTCAATACTTATTTGGCTTAATCTCTCAATGGCATTTGTCCCTGTGAGCTATCCCCTCTTTCCTGAAGCATTTTCTTTCTTTGGCTATCATAACTATATTCTTCTAATAGTTTTCATACCTCTTTAGCTACATCTTTGTACATTTTCCTTGTTCCTCCTTCCCTACTTGACCCTTTAATGGTTTCTTTAAGGTTATTCCTGGGCATTCTTCTCTCTCACTCTACTTAGGGTGGTCACACTCATGGTTTCGGTCCATATGCCAATGAGTTTGAAATCTAAATGCTCACTCCATAGCCCCAAAGTATACAGACACCTTCCTACTAGAAATTTCCATTGGGATGTTATGACAGTATATCATAGGTAACCCAAATCATTCTCTTTCTAGCCAAATCTGCCCTCTTTCAATAAATACCACCTTCTCCATCTTCCCAGTCATTCAGACTAGAAACTTGGGAACTATCCTGAAATATTTCCTCTCCCTTCTCCTTAATATTCAGTCACTCATTAGGTCCTGTTGGGAAGAGGATAGAAAAGAAAGTAGGACGACACCCCCCCCCCACCACCATTGACATTTGATTTAGTACCAGCAACCGCTAAGCTTCATCTTCCTTCCACGTTCTTCACCTGTAACACAATCCTGATAGGTTCACACAGGTCCTAGCAAAATGAAAGCCTCTGTGTGTGTATGTGTGAGTGGGCACTAGAGGAGGCATATATTGAAATAAAGAACTCTAATAACAGTGGATGATGGAAATTGAGTTCTATATAAATACTATGAGATCAGAGTATCAGAGAACAAGGTGATGAGTGTAGGGAAAGCAGGGCAATAAGTGAAATTGTGATAGAACCTGAGGATTAGACTGGAGTGACGCATCCCCACCTAACCTCACCTCTGTATACCACACCACCACCATCATCCTCCACCCACATTTGTATAGCTGGCTGTAAAGGAGGTTTTCCATCATATGACAAAGTATAAGTCCAATACAATCCACATACTGTCTGTGGACAAACTCTGTCTGAAAACACTTTTCTATGTTTAAGAATGAATCAAGATAGAAAAAATGGAAAGAACCAATATGGGAGTTATGAAAAAAATACTGTGGAATAAGGGAAAGGAACAAATATTAGAAGACTCAAAGGAAGGACCTATTTCTGAAAATGATCTATTGCACTGTATTAAAGTACAGGCAAAGCTTCTGTTAAAAAAAAAAAGATACTCCATAATACAGGGTATCTTTCTTTTCAAAGAAAATAAAAGTTTATTCTTCTTTCATATAATATTCTAGAGGCAGGATGGTCAAGAATAGGAAAGCAGCTCTAAGAGATGTCTTCTATCTTATTATTCTGCAATTATCTAAAGCAATGCTACTCAAAGTGTGGTTGAAACCAGTGAGACATCTTTGGACTTTTTATGAACATTCAGCAGTGAGACAAGTACAGAAATTGACAGTGTTTATCTTCTCTGATTTTGCAAAAACAATACAGTAACAAGCAATTTTCAGACTGTACCTGTCTATGCACCACATTTTGAATAACACTGACTTAGTGGGTCATCCTCATGGTACACTTGACACTGACTAACTAACACCATGCTATATACAGAGAGATACAAAAGAAAATTCCTTTGGGAAGAACAGGCAGCAATTGCACCAATATAAAATTAATAAGATAAAATGAAATAAAGTAGGATATGATAAAAAATTAAAAAGAGAATAGAAGGAGATGAAAAAAAGAAACAATGAGCTAAAGATGTTGTTGAAACTACAATTTAACAATAACCTTAAAATCTACATTGGAGGCTGTGGAGAGCATAATCAATGCTGTCCATAACCCAGTAAGTGGTGTAAGAGATAAATCTGAGCTGTTCTCCTAGAATGCAGAAAAAAAGCTCAAAGAAACTTAAAAATTTGAAAAGGAAAACGACTGATACAGAAACCAAAAACAGAGAACCAAAACCCAAATAAGTTACTCTCCTGAAAAAAAAGAGAAGAACACGAGTAGAATCAAATTATTAATTAAAGATATAAGACAAAACAATTTTAACTGAGATGAGCTAAGGCATGTTTAAAGATTTAAAAGCTCACTCCATTCCAGGGGAAAATAGTGAAAATGAAATTAAACTTATATTTATCCAGATAAGATTTCTGGGCTAGAAGGATAAAGAAAAATCCATTGAAAATCCAGGCAGAAAAAGCCATAATGGGGGTAAATCTAGTTTATTCTTCTTAAAAACAATAAATTCTATGGTTACAGAATTTTGAGAGAGAAAAAAAAAACCCACAACTATTAGTCAAGAATTTTATATCCAACCAAATTATCTTACTCTTTCATAGATAAATTACTAAGATGTCATTGAATTAACTTGTTCTACACATACAGCCATGTTTGTTAGATGTCAGGCCCTTTGGATACAGTGGTAAACAAGATATATATATATCTTTCTCAACTTGGAAATATAAAATGAACAGTATTGTTAGATGAAATGAAGGAAATATGGGAGAAAATCAGAGGATTAAAGATACTTTCTCATTCCTAACCAAGATAAAAATAACTAGAGGTTGATTAATATTCCATTGTATATATGGACCACATCTTCTTTATCCATTTGTCTGTTGAAGGGCATCTCAGCTCCTTCCACAGTTTGGCTATTGTGAACATTGCTGCTATGAACATTGGGGTGCATAATGGGTATTAAGGAGGGCACGTATTGCAATGAGCACTGGGTGTTAGACACAAACAATGAATCGTGGAACAACTACATCAAAAACTAATGAAGTACTGTATGGTGACTAACATAACAATAAAAATAATAAATAAAAATAACTAGAGGTTAAAAAATGCTTTTGAAAATCTTATAAGTAGCAATTTATAGAATTAACAATAGGAAATTATTTAAAATATTATTTAAATTATTTCCTTAAAATAATATTAGTACAAGATTGCAGATCATATATGTTAGTTTTAATCAAAAGTATCCATGGACAAATTTGCTTTATTAAAAGGGTCTCAAACTAGATTAAAATAATATAATTATTTGTTTCTTCATAAAGAACATGTATAACACACCTTGAAAGTTTAAAAGCAAATTATTAGCAGTGATAGATGTTGAAAATTCAACGAGAAAGAAACAGATTGAAATATTAATTTCAAGGCAAAATTCAAGGAAAACAATACGTATAACAAATAATTATTTTGAACATACAATAAAGATAAAACTATCATGAACCTTTTCTTGCTGAATGCTGTCATATTCAACTAGAAGTTGAAATGGCAAAAACAACTAGAAGTACAAATAAAGTTGAATGAGTATGTACTGGAATCTTTTTCTCTCAACTCAATCCCAGAAAAATGAAATAAAAGATATATTTAAATATTAAACTAATAAGAACCATATTTGAAAACAGGAAAATAATTTTTCTTGGCCCAAAGGCCAATCTATAGAAGAAAATGGAGAATGGAGATCTCAGGACTGAGTTAAGACTGCTTTTGCAATAAGCCACCTATAGGCAGGAACCCAACCTAGAAAGCCACAAGTAATAAAGAAGACACTTTAAGCCCAGGACACAGGGTTGAGAATTCCGTTGCAGAAGATGAAGTCACAACCAAACATCACTGAATCTATGAGGACCATACACCTCAACAGGGTCTAACAAGCTTAACAAATAGAAATACCCTCAGCTTAGGAAATAAAGTTAGAAAGCCAATCAGAAAAGGTCTTTAAATAAAAAGAATCTTCCGAGAGATAAAGGAAGAAATCTTGAGATAAGAACAGGGCTTATAAAATAGGAGAAGGTTGATATATCAATATATCTGTATCTATATATCATCTGTAACTATATCTCCTATTAGAGACCTTGGAGGAAGTATGTGTGTATGTATGTATGTGCATGGGTGTTTCTGTATACAAAAGAAAATTAAAAGTAAATAACATGCTGGTTAGAGCTAAAGAGCAAACCAACAAGCCAAACATCTTAACTGAGGATTTCAAAACACAGTACAAAATAATAAAGAGGTAGGAAAGAGGGGGGAAAAAAAGGTTAAGAGACTTGGAAACTGGATCCAAAAGTTCCAACGCTTACCTAGTAGAAGTATCATAAAAACAGATTTAAAAAAAAAAACCCAGATTAGTTAAAATGAAGGACAGATAGTGTTTAAAGGGCTTGCCAAGTAACAAACCAGATAGAGAAAAAATTACACGTTAGAGTGTTATAAAACTTTATTTATTTTTTTTATTATTGAACATTTGATAATTTTATTTTTTAATAATATTTTTATTATATTATGTTAGTCACCATACAGTATATCCTTAGTTTTTTTGTTAAATTTTAGAAAGATGAAAGATAGAATATCTTTAAAATATTTTTTCACCAATAACCTTGAAAACAAGAAAACAATTGAAAATATTTTCAAAATGCTTAAGGAAAAATACTATTGAATCTGGAATTTGATACTTAAGCAAACTTTCATTCAATAGTAAGGATAGGGGCGCCTGGGTGGCACAGCAGTTAAGCGTCTGCCTTTGGCTCAGGGCGTGATCCCGGTGTTGGGGTATTGAGCCCCACATCAGGCTCCTCCGCTATGAGCCTGCTTTTTCCTCTCCCACTCCCCCTGCTTGCGTTCCCTCTCTCTCTGGCTGTCTCTGTCGAATAAATAAATAGATAATCTTTAAAAAAAATAGTAAGGATAAAAGAAAGACATTTTCAAGCAAGCAAGGACACATAAAGCTTACTCAGGACTCTCTAAGCAGGAGGGGGAGAACTACTAAATAATATAGTCTAGCAAGAAGAAAAATTAATCCGAAGATATAGTAGAATACAAGAATCAATGGTGAACAAAGAAAATGGTCTCAATACTGTGTACAAAAATATCTATTTAAAAAATTATTAAATTGTAACTAAACCTACATATGAGACGTTAGAGGTGAGGAGAGTAGCTAAGAGAACTAACTTCTCATCTTCTTGTCTTATTTGGGATGAGGAAGAATAAAAATTAAAATACTGATTAATTCTACAATATTTCATAAAAATATACATTTGAAAGCTAAATAAGGGTAAACACTTGGTGAAGAAAGTGCATAACTGTAAAGCAATAGAGAGAAAATGGAACAAAAAAAAAATGTACTCAATCCAACCAAATGCTCAAGAGAGATAAAGCAATGACAAGGGAAGAGAAAAACATAAAATGTAAAAATATCTGTAATAAAGTATGAAGTAGTTTGAATTACACGTTTTACAAGATTGATCTAATACCAACCAAAGGGCTCTGAATTCAACAAATAGAAATAAGACAGCTTTTAGTCAAATAGAACAGGTGCAAAAGCTGATTATATACTATGCCACAGGGGAAGCCTTGTCAAGACTGATATTACATAAGCCATGTTCAATGACTGCAGTGAAATAAAAATAAAAATTCACAACAGAAGTAGAGTTTTCCAAAAGACTAGATATCAGGAAATTAAAACAAAACAAATAAAACACATCAATTTAATTCATGGATCTAATGGAAATAAGTATTTATGATAGAAATAAAATTTGTTAGGTATTAAACAATGTGGTACATAGAGAAAAATTTATATCCTTAAGTGGCTTATTCTAAAACAAAATTTAAGGTTTAAAAATAAACTAATTTTCCACCCAGAAAGCTAGGAAAAACTCAAAGAAAGTAGAAGGGAGGAAATGAAGACAAAGGCAAAATTTAATAAATTAGAAAAATGCACAAATGCCAAAAGTAGAGTTGATTAACAAAACCGAAATGTAGTTCTTTGAAGTTTTATAAAATAAACAATACTCTGGGAAAAAATTCTATGAAAAAAGAAAGAAAGCACAAATAAATAGAATCTGAAATGAAAATAGAGACATAAAAATGCTTTAAAAATTAAAACATATTATGAAAATTATGTGAACAATTTTGTACCAAGGAATTTGAAACATAAATAAGCAGAGTATTTTAAGGAAAATATAAATTATAAGAATGAGCTCAACAACATAGGCCAAAAACATAAAAGAAATGGACACAGAAGCCAAATATATTTCCTAAGAAAAGGCACCAGACCCAGATAACTTTATGGGTGAGTTCCAGCAAATCTTCAAGGAATAGATAATTCTCATCTTATGCTAACTGTTCCAAACAACATAAAAAGGTGGGAAACCAACCAACATATTTTGTAAGGCTAGCTTAACAATGATATCAAAACCAGACTATGTTCATAAGTCAGATTTGGTGTGCACTTTTCTTTTGCTTTGGAGTGTGTGTGTGTGTGTGTGTGTGTGTGTGTGTGTGTGTGTGTGAATTTTATTTATAAGTAGTGAATTATGGTTTTTGTTGTGAACATGGATGGGAACATTCTTCCTATTATTTGTTTAATTGGTTATCACTGTTTCAAATACAATACTAACTATTGAAAATAATTCTGAAATCAGCATAACCTAATGGAGTTTGATAGAAAGGGACATTTTGCCCCTGAAGGGATTTTAGTTTCATGCTTGATTTCAATAGTCGTCTCATAACTTCAGGGTATAGTAGTTTGTATAGTGTAGACATATACTCTGATTTATGTGCATTTTATTTGGAAAGGAAAAAAAAGGGATGAGAAAACAGTCTCTAAGGTCCCAACCATCATACATCAAGATCCCCTTTCATCTTTCTACATGTTACAGATATTTCATATATAAGCTATAGAGAACTATACAGATGTTAGTCATTACAAGAATGGTCACTCTTCTGTGACAAGATTGGGAAACAGTCTGCCTCCAGTCCTAGGGAAATAAGTTGCTTTTCATAGTTCCTTTTCTCTCCAGTGCTTTGTGAGACCTTTGCTGGAAAAAGAACTAATACTTGAGTTGCCACATTTACTGTTCATGAGTTAGTAGGAGATTGAGGTGGCTCTGGCCAGAGGCACACAGATTCTCTGAGCTACCATCACCTTTTCTTGCCATTTATTGTCATTCACTTTCGCATAGACTCAGTGTTAAAATGGTGAAGTAGCACCACACACATGTAAAGTAGTGAAAAGAACACGTAGAATCAGTCCTAGTTAAAATCTTGACTCTACTGTTTTCTAGAATTTCTAAGACTTTCTAAAAAGACTTTCTAGACTTTCTAAGAAAGTCATTTGAAAATAATTTGGCAATATCCTGCAAGTTTGAAACTGTGTGAACCCAGCAGCTCTACTTCTAGATATATACTCTAGGGGATCTCTCTACAGGTGCATAAGGACACATGAACAAGAATGCTTATTGGGGCATTGTTTAGTAATAGTAAAAATTGGACAACTTCCATGCCCATCTGTAGGAGAAACAATATAAGTAAGCTATGTTTTTTTCCGTAAGATGTAATGTGATACAACAATTAAAGCAATAAGTTAGCCCTCAGAAAAGTGATATTGAGTGAAAAAAAAAAGAAATTTTAGAATGATACATGTATCCCAGAGTCCAGAGTCTTTCATGGTTTGTCTCCCTCTCTGATTTCTTCCCATTCGGTTTTCCCTCCCTTCCCCTGTGTTCTCTGCACGTATAATAAAAGAAAAACTAAAAACAAAATAAAAACAAATGAACTTAAAAATTAATTAAATCAATAAAAAAAAGAATGATACATGCAGCATGATAGCATTTATGTAACTGTTTAAAAAGTCAAATAATACTATTTACCTAGATACCACAGACTATTTATCTAGATATATATTTATGCTAGACCCTATTCATCTAGCAGGTACATATAGCATATACTTGTTATAAAATAGAAAAATGTGAACTATAAGAATACATAGCAATTTCAGCATAATGTTTGCTTCTGGGGAGGAAGGTGGGAGATGAAGGAGAGCAAAGGGGGCTTTTATTTTATCTGTGGTGTTTCTTTTCTTTCACGTAAAAATAAGAAACATGATAAAATGTTAGCATTTGTTAATTTCTTGTATTGGGTACACAGATGTGTTTGTTTTATAATTTTCTCTTTTTATATATTATTTAAGCTTTTCAAAATTAAGAGAGAGAAAAAAATATTCGTTTAGAATGGAGCAGTACAACATAGTGATTAAGAGCATGACTTTCAAAGAGATCAGGTTTGAATCCCGGTTCTGCCCATTTCAATTCTGTTAATGTGAAACAGGTCTCCATAACTCAATGCTTCTCAGTGCCTTTAATATGCTTATGTGGACTGTGAGCCTTTAGAATGAGAATATAGCATTTAGAATTTTACAAACTTATTTGATCATGAAATGAGAGTTTCTTAGAACCCAGCCTGGTAGAGCCTGCCTTATAGATATTCTGTATTTAAGCATTAACTTAAATGATCAGTTGTCTTCAATCAGGAAAGGGTTTCCCTTCATCTCCTTCCTATTTAATCTGTCTGTATGTCTTTTCTATTCCCACTGTCTCTAAGGAGATAGCCTCTGTCGAGACAGCAAGGTTCATTTGATCTGGGCAATTTAAAAATTTTTGTAAGTTCTTTTTAGAAAATGTATTTATTTTTCAGTAGCATTTGTTATTTCCAGCTTTGGGCAATTTCTGTTAGATGTCTGGCCACAGCATCAAATCCAATTTCCTCTCAGTTACTCAGAAATCCAATTTCATTTATTTTGTTCAGTGCTCATGCTTTATAACAAACAGCATGAGGATCTTCCAGGCTTAAGTTTCCTGAAGAGTATCTTGAGCTGTGGTTTCCACCATACCCATAGGTAAGCTTGCCTATTCCTCAGGAATTCCCCTAGGAGACACCTCAGAAGGCGTCACACATGCCACACACATAATATAATCTTGTTCTTGTCCCTCCCACTCATCAAATCCTATAGGACAATGTCCAAAAATGGGATTTCTTTGATTTCAATGAACTTGTTTCATTTTACTCAAGGCTTACAGATTTCTGTTGTAATGCTGGTTTTAGCCTTGGGTGTAATCCTCAACCTGAGTTTGGAGCTGTAGCCTACACATTGGGAATTAAGGGTTCTATTTCAGGTTCTGCCTCTGACCTTGCTCTCCATTTGACCTTGAGTAAATTCAGATGTCCTGGAGGGCAAGCTGTCCAGACAGAGAAGAGTTAGCTATGGATTTGAAATGTTTCCCCCAGTGATTTATGTCTTTGACATGGTCTCATTTTATATAGCCCCAAATAAAGCCTCAGTTGTTTCCCTTGGCCTCTTCAAAATCACCAGAGCTGCTTACTCCATATATTCAAGTTTTGCAAAATTCCCCGGGATGTATCCCCTTATATGTAATAAAGCCAGCTCTGCTTTGTCGATTAGCTTGGTGATCTTTGGGCCTCTTTTGGGATTTCAGAACTTACGTTCTCATAGTTAAATGTGCCAAAACTGACAGATAGAAAGTATGAATCAGTTCTTTAGAACTGAGAGGGCCCCTGAACTCACTTCTTAGAAGTTGAGCTCTGAGCTCTACATTTTTCCACAATGAACTTGGAGTATGGCACATACTATATTTGGGCTTAGAACTACAGTGACCCTGGCTAAGTCTCTTCCCCACTGAGGATGTATAATTACTCTCAAAATGCCAACTGATCAGTTTCAAAGGCCATAGATAAACCCTTCCTTTTAAAATTAATTTCGTCAGGTCATGTCATAAACAAACATATTTCTATGTGTACCTATCAATTCACATATAATATTAATTGAGCCTTTTCCATAACCACTATTTTGCTATGGTGGAGACAAGCAAAGGATAGAACCCTCGTCTCTGCCTTCTAGGAACTTCCAGTAGAGTTGAAGAAACTTAACCACAGGAGACAAACAGAAGGTCAGTTAATATTATTTAGTACTGAAATTTGTGTGGAGGAAACTATGATGCTGCTGAGCATCTGACCTATACACTCCGAATGACAAAAAAAAAAAAAATAGTATAATCTATTAATAAGCTTCCAAAGAATTGTAACAGCATTGTCTGGTGTGTATGTCTGTGTAAGGATGAATGAGTGTATTACTGAGGCAGTTTATGTATAGAAGAAATACAAGAAGACCAGATAGTTTAGACCATCATGATTCCTCCCTGGCGCCTAGACAACTGTAGATGATGGATGTTTCTGATGCTTTGAAACTTTCATTAAATGTTGGGATGGATGAATGACCTACGACACTGAGAAACAGGACATGAATGGTTAACATCCTGGCTTTCATCCTTATAGTCTTTGAGTTGATGTCACTCAATTGTTGGATTATCTGTTCTCTGAAAACTCAAATCCATCTGTGCCTTGGCTTCTTTTAGAGAAGTGCTTCTGAGATCCTTAACACACTATGATGGGCCCCATCATGACCACCTTCAAAGACTCCATGCTTGTTCAATTTTGGATGACTTTCTTACTATAGGCCCAAGTGACCAAAATCATTATTTATGTCCTGGCAAGCTCATTGCTGACATTCTTCCAGATTAAATAGGATTTAAATGTGATCGTTCAGGTAGTCTGCTTTGAATTTGAGGGAGCATGTTTCTACTTCATGGAGATGGGGGGATCTGTACATACTCAGGAATGACAGTAAAGTTAAAGGCATTTCATATCACCCTTTCCTTTCCTGTTGATTTTTCTGAAGCTGTTTAAAAAACAACAACAACAACCAAAAACCTCGTGGACTGTTTCAAGGAGGCCCATTCCTCCCCTCAAGTGTCAAGCTTCCTTCTCAAAGCAGTATTTCTTAGATACATGTAATTCAGATCTGTGACTACACCGTGTAGTGAAGTGGAGAGTTTCAGATAATTCAAATGGTAAATGATTTTTTCCCTCAATTATCCAAATAATTTGGGTGAATGTGTTAAAAAATTTTTGTCTGACATTATCTAGATCAAGAACTCAATTCTCTATAGGGTCCCTGGGGGGCTCAGTTCGTTAAGTGTCTGCCTTCAACAAAGGTCATGATCCCAGGGTCCTGGGATAGAGCCCTGAGTCAGGCTCCCCAGTGGGGAGTCTGCTTGTCTCCCTCTCCCTCTGTCCTTCCCTCCTGCTTGTGCTTGCTCCCTCTCCTGTGCTCTCTGACTCTCTCTCTCAAATAAATAAATAAAATCTTTAAAAAAAAAAAGAACTCAATTCTCCATATTACCTTACATAAGTATAGGATGTATATATCTTTTGTTAGGGGTTATTAACCATAAAACCCCCAGCATTGGCATTTTAATTCATTTTTATTCCAGTTTCCTGTAGAAAGAGAATTTAGCAAAGCATTCTGTGTCCCTTCTTTATCCCATTATATTCTCAGAAGCAGCTGCTGTTGCCTTGGCCACAATACAGCATTTATTTGCTGATTTGGGGACATTTATGTCCAATGTTGGCTGAGCTCTGGGGATGTTGAACTTCTTGGAATACAAGGCTATAAGCCATGGCTTGTGGTCCTGTGAGGCACCTGTGAACAGAACACCCTTGCTAGTCTGTAAGCACAGACCCCTGGTTTTCCACTGACCATAGCCTAAACCCAGAGGAAGCTATGGTGGCTTTTAAGTACAACTGAAGTGGGTAGACTAAGGCCAGGCCTTCACACACAACTTCCATGGAGCAAGACTTTCTTCAACGATCTAGAGATTCACTATCTATACATGCTTATTTGTCTGACCAGCCTTTGGGCTTAACTGGGGAAAGAGGGACATAGTCTGGGTCAAAAGGACTTTCTGGACTCCTCCATTCTTGATAGTTTTAACCTAAACCCAATTCACTCACAAAGTCTTAATTGCTGGCACTAAGTTAAGGAGCAAACTGTTTTCTATGCTTCCTGCCTTGGGCAAACTGACATGGTGCAACTTTATACTGTCTTGAGAGCTCTGCTAAAGGATAAGAGACCTCTGACAATGGTGCAGTTGGAGGCACCACATCTATGATTTAAGTCTCTGTTTTAAAGCCTTCGGTGGCTCATGATCTAAAATTTCCTTCATGATCTAGTCCCAGTCGACCACTCCCATTTTATCTCTTACCACTGCTTGCCTTGTACTTTATATGCCAGCAATTCCAAACCACCCAAGATTTCCGTAAGTCGCCAAACAAATCCATGGTATTTCTTGCCTTTTGGTTTTTAAGTGTTCTTTCTATCTGAAATGCTCTCTTCCCAGTAAATGCTCAACATCTTCCTCATGCATCCTCCTTTGTCCCCTGTCTTATTATTTTTTTGTTGCTTTTTTATTTATTATTATTTTTTAATAATAATCTTTTATTATGTTATGTTAGTCACCATACAGTACATCCTTAGTTTTTGATGTAATGTTCCATGATTCATTATTTGTGTGTAACACCCAGTACTCCATGCAATATGTGCCCTCCTTAATACCCATCACCGGCCTATCCCAATCCCCCACCCCCTTTCCCTCTAAAGCCCTCAGTTTGCTTCCCAGAGTCCATAGTCTCTCATGGTTCATTCCCCCTTCTGCTTACCCCCCCTTCATTCTTCCCTTCCTTCTCCTACTGATCTTCCTGCTATTTCTTATGTTTCATAAATGAGTGAAACCCTATGATAATTGTCTTTCTCTGCTTGACTTATTTCACTAAGCATTATCTCCTCCAGTCCCGTCCATGTTGCTGCAAATGTTGGGTAATCGTTCTTTCTGATGGCTGAGTAATATTCCATTGTATATATGGACCACATCTTCTTTATCCATTTGTCTGTTGAAGGGCATCTCGGCTCCTTCCACAGGTTAGCTATTGTGGACAATGCTGCTATGAACATTGGGGTGCATATGGCCCTTCTCTTCACTAAGTCTGTATCTTTGGGGTAAATACCCAGTAGTGCAATTGCTGGATCATTTATATGACCCTTTCTTTGTCTTTTCCAAAGTTAGTCCTCCCTGAACCTGGTCAATCCAGCCTTATCTCTGTTAGTGGGTGTACACATACCACACTGTCTTATAACTGTCTGACTATATGACTGTTTTCCCCATTAGACTGTGAATTTCTTTAGAGCAGTTATCAAGTCTCTTTTACCTTTGTTTTTCTGATGCTTGTCTCAGAGACTGGAGCATAGTAGGCACTCAAAGTAAACGCTAAATACGTTAAGTGAATCATTAACTGTTCCTGGATGGGTAGGAGACAATGCTTTTTGGTTGGGTGTTTTAGTCAATGGTAGGCAGAGGATAAACATCACAATAATAATAATAATAGTTATGTTCTATCTAAGCAGCTATTATCTGATAAATGTTTTTAATATGTGTAACTTGCAATAATACCATGAGGTAGATATCAGAATTATTCCTATTAAAAAATAAGGGGATGATTATGATAATGATAACAATTATAGCAATACTAAAGAATTTAAAATAAAAAAATATAAAAGAACCACATAAGAGAGAATTTAAGTGACTTTCTTAAGACCACACATAATTGGGGTGCCTGGGTGGCTCAGTCAGTTAAGTGTCTGCCTTCGGCTCAGGTCATGATTCCAGGACCCTAGGATCAAGCCCACGTCAGCCCCCTGCTCAGCAAGGAGCCTGCTTCTCCCTCTCTTCCCTACTCATGCTCTCTCTCGCTATCTCTCTCTCTCAAATAAATAAGTAAAATATTCGAAAAAAAAAAAAAAGACCACACATAATCACAAAAAGTAGAGCCTGGAATTACTATCCAATGCTAATCATAATATGTTAAATCAGTGACATCTTACAATTTGGAGAAGGGTGTAGGAACTGGCCATATTGGAGACCAATTGAAATTCCCTCAAATGCAATTAGACTTTGAATTACTCTGGTGGGAAAACTCTAAAAGCAATAGAATCAAGAAATACTTCATTCAGTTTGGGGCTGGCAGAGTCCATGTACACATTGCCTCCAAAGGCAAGAAGAGCTTGTTAATTTGGCATTTAACTACCAGAAATTCTATTAACAATTATTACTGGGAAGAGTAGTTGATGCATAATACTGGCCCTAGAGTATTGCTTGGTCATGATGTGCCTTCTCAATCATCAAAGAAAATTGAAATTATGCTCATTCTAAGTTTAGTATTGTCTGTCTTATTGTCTTCAAGGCCTTTGTTAGTATCCCTGAGTAACAGGTCCACTAAACTATCTCATGTATTTTAATAACCAGAACCCCCCCAAGAGAAAATTTATTATTATTTCAAATCTGGCTATTTTTCCTTGAAATATATGTAGGTGTTGATGTAATTTCTAAAATGCAAATTCATAAGAAAATAGGAGTTCATAGTAGTTTTTGATTATTATATACTTTTCAATTAATTGGTAGCATTTGCTCATTTGTAAATATTTACCAGGCACCTACCTTGTGGACAAGCATTGTGTTGGGTACTGGAGTTACAGGTATACTTAAAACAAATACAGTTCCTGCCCTTCTGTAATGAGGGAATCCATGAAAGTTTTTGATGTTAAAGAATATCATCTCAAAGATGAATGCTATCATGATTAGTCTAAGACTCCATGGTTAAGACTAAGTACAGAAAAAGAGGTGGGATTTGACTTGGGGACTGAGAGGCAAGAAAGTGTGGTGATCACTTGGAATAGATGATAAGCAAGAGACATTGTAGCAAGAGGCAAGAGGTCTTGTAATGGGAGATATGCTTTGGTCAGATTTTGGAGGCCTAAAAAGTTTGGGCACTATTCTGTAGAGTGGATGAAAATAGACTTTTGTCTATATGCCAGTGCATTGGTAGTGTCTGCTTATAGAACCATTTGGGGAGTTTTAAAAGGCCTCTTCTGCATTTTGGTGAAAGTCACGTGAATGATTTTTTTATATCCTCCGATGGTGTTGGAGGAAGAACGGGAACCCCAGGGAATGAATACATTTGCCACCTCATCTGTGAAAAATGGAAGACCATCAATCAATGAATATTCATTGATCATCTTCTATCATTTGGATAAAGTATTGCTCAGAACAGGGCTTGGCACTATGGGAAAATAAAGAGGTCTTAATGTCTATTGTTTGAATGTCTAAAATACTAGACATTGTTCTTACAATATAGTTGTGAAGAAGTATATCCATGGCGTAGTCAGATTTCAGTACAGGCTCAAGAAGAAATCTTGACTTGACTTTATGCATCAGGCTTTGATGTATGGAAAATATGTTAGTTTCCTGTAGGACAATTCAACAGCAATGATGGAGAGCTAGAGAGAGCTCTTGCAACATCGTTTAAATGTCTGGTGACGAGACATAATCAGGGCATTGGAGAGGGAGGTCAACAGCCTGAAACTATTATCCAAGCAGGCACTCAGTATAGTGCTGGCCAAGCAAAGTGCACATGAAGAAGTATGGGCTATGAATTAAGTTTTTAGGGTCTCCAATTCCCTTCTCACTAAGAACCTTCAAGTCAGGGGTCCAAAGATGAATTGGCTCGGCTATGGATTGGCAGTTCACTTAGACCACTGGAGAGCTGGGATTTATTTGCTTTAAAGTTTTCTCCAAGACATGTTTAATAGGCAGATGTAAACCTATATGTTCTCCTTCCAACAACTTTTGGATCCTTGTGTTCCTTGATGCTTGCACTGCTTTCCCAGGGTGACTTTAGCAACATAATCTTTACTTTGCTGAAGGAGAAAGGCCTTTGGCTTGCACGCTTTCCCACCACCCTGTCAGTTATTACGTCTGTTTTCTTGAAATGTCTTGCTCCAGATTGTTTATTTATTACGGGCCTTGTGGTCAGCTGCAAACATAGTTTGCAGTTTTTTTGGTAACATTTATTGTTTTCATCTGATTAAAGAAAAATACATGCCAATGGTTGAAAAATTGAAACATACAGGGAGGTATAAAAATGAACATTCAAATTACTCATAATTGCATCATCCAGAGTTAATTGCTATTGACATTTTAGAATATTTTCTCTCAAGGTTTTTTTTAATGCATACATATATGCATATATAATAGTGCATGTATACACACACACACACACGTAAGCATGTCTTCATGTCTTTGTAAACAAAAATTTAATGGCTGTGTAATTTTGGTTGATTCTGATTTTTTTTTTTACATTTTAACTAACATGGGTACCTAAATCTTTATCCATATTTCTTTAGGAATAGTTTTCCATAAAAAGAATTAGAGTCTCAAATGTATAAATATTTTTAATGACTACTGATACAAATATACCAATTTAAGTCTCCACAAGCATGATAATGCTAGTGTTGTTTTACTATGCCTTACTACAAGTATATATTATTGATTTCAATTTGATAATTTAAGAGACCAAAAATGGTTTTATTCTTATTTTAAATCCTATTTTTTGGATTACTAGTGAATTTTATAACCTTTAATAGAGAAGTGATTCCAGAGTTCTTGGTCCTTAATTTTCTGCACTTACCTTTATTTACATTCCACTGGTGTTGAGCTCCTGGTTCCCTAAGTAAGACCTCTGCACCTTATTTTGATCCATAAGACATATTAACTCTCTGCACTGTGTGTTTTCCCTTCACTCAACAATCATGCAGTCATGAGATATTTATTGAGAATCTACCATATTTTAGGCTTCTCAATCTAGAGACAGAAAGATGAAAATTTAGGGTCCCTGACCTCTAGAATCTCATAGTATAGAGACAACACACACACACATAACTTGAGAAATAAAATACAGTGTTTCAATGCCATGCAGTTGACAATACCTAGTCACTTTCCTTAGAAAGCTTAGACTCTTACTGGGTATACAAAACAGTATAAAAGTTATTATAATTTTACAATACGGTAAGTCAGGAGCAGCTTAAAATAGTGGCTAAAGACATTTCTCTGAAGCCACTGTCTGGGTCACATTCTGACTTAATCACTAACTGACTGTACTCTGAATATGGATGGGCAGGTAAATTAACCATTTTATTCTTCTGTTTCCCCATTAGGAAAATAGAGGCAATACCAGGGTTGTTTCATAGATTCATGCAAAGGATTTAGAATAAGAGCAAGTATGTAGTGAGTGATCAATACATGTCTCATTTTATTAAAAGAGATATGATATGGAAAGCACAGTTTGTGTTATTGGAATGTGTAAGAGGTGTTTTTTATCTACACTTATAGAGCAGAAGAAGGTGTGTGTGTGTTGTTGAGGAAGCTCCCTCTGGAGGAAGAAGTGGTTACCTGAAATCTGAAAGAGGAGTAGGCAGTATGACACCTTTGGGAAAGTGCAACGGAGTTTGTAAGTGTGTGAGAGTATCGTTTCCATGAAGAGGGAACAACATGTGCAAAGTCTCAGAAAAAAGAGAATGAATGGCTTTCAAAGAATTAGATGAAGTTCAATGTGATTGGAATATAGAGTTTGAGGGTCTTTCAGCTGTCAATTGTTGTTTAAAATACCACCTCAGAATTCAGTGGCTTTAAAATATAGTGGTTAGGAGAACAATTCAAATAACTGTGAAAATTTCATCAGAAACCACAGAGACTAAAAAGGAGTGAAACAACCTCTTTAAAGTGATGACAGAGAAGAACTATCAACCCAGAATTCAATATCCGGCAAAAATATCCTTCAGGAATGAAAATGAAAGAAAAGCTGTCTCAGACAAAGGTAAACAGAGAGAATTTGTCACCACCAGACCTACTCTAAAATAAATGCTAAAGTAAGTTCTTCAGGCTGAAGGAAAATTATACCAGAAACTTGAAACTTCAGGAATAAAGCCAGAGTAAGGGCAATGGCAAATAGCTGGATAAACATAAGAGACATTTTTCTCATCTTAAAATTCTTTAAAAATTTGTATGAATATTGAAAGGAAATTTTATAACATTGCCTGATGAGATTTTCAGTGTTTGTAGGTGTAATACATCTGACAACTATAACATGGAAGAGGAAAGTAAAGGTATCTATTTGGTTTGTAGGGCTGATAGAGGTTACTTGAAGTGGTAAAATACTAACTCTGAGCATCCTGTGAAGGTTATTAGTGAATATTGTGATTTCTAAAAAAATAATATAGAGATATGGCCTGGAAGCCAATGGAGAAATTAAAATAAAATAATAAAAGTATTCAAATAATAAAGAAAAAAGGCAGGAAAGATGAAAAAAGAACAAAAAAAGAACAGACTAATGGGAAACAATAAAATAGCAGACATAAATCTGACCATATCAAGAATTGCATTAAATCTAAATCAGTTAAAGGACAGAGATGGATTTTTTTTTAAAAAAGACACAATTATATGCGATCTACAAGAAATTCACTTTATAATGATATAGATAAGTGAAAAGTAAAATGATAGAAAATACATGTTATGTAAATAGTGATAAAAAGAAAGTTGAAGTGACTATATTAACATCAAAGTGGACTTTAGAAGAAAAATTGCTAGGGATGAAAAGGAACATTTCATAATAAAAAAGAGGTCAAGTCATTAAAAAGACGTAATAATCCTAAACATGCACACAACAAAAACAGAGCTTTAAAATACATGAAGCAAAAACTGATAGAACTAAAGGAGAGATAGAAAAATTCTCAATTATGGGAATCTTTAATATTTTTAATCAATAATTAATAAAACAATTAGAAAGAAAATAACAAGAATATAGTCAACTCGAACAACACTATCAATCACTACAGACCCTACAAGCATTAGAAGAATAATAACAGTGCTATGCCTATAAATTTGACATCTTAGATGAAATGAATCAATTCCTTGAAAAACACAAACTGCCAAAACACAAATAGTCCTATATCTTTTTTAAAATTGAATTTTTGAGTAAAACCTTCTACAAAAGAAAACTCTAGGTCAGATGGTTTCACTGGCAAATCTTACCAAATATCTTAGGAAGAGATAATACCAGAAAAATCAAAGATAATGGAACACTTCTCAACTTCTTTTATGTGGCTACTGTTACTCTAATACCAAGATCAAACAAAAACACAAGAAAAAAGAAACTATAGACCAACATCCCTCATGAATATAGGTGTAAAAATCTTCAACAAAATATTTAACACACCAAGTCCAGCCATATCTCAAAAAAAAAAAATGGTTATTGGGATTTGTCCAGTGGCATGCTATTAAAAAAAATTCTTTAAACAGAAAAGCTCCGATTTGTATTATTTGCCAATTTCCATGTCAATTTCCATATTCTCACCATGGTAAATATTAAGCTACCCATGTGAAGCTACTAATCACAGAACTGGAAAGGCATGTATACAATCAGCTCTCATGAGCCAATGGAAGCTGGCTTCATAACCCATGTTTCAAAATTTGGTCTTTATCATAAGGAAAATGGGAAACATTTGAAGCTTTTAAGCAGGAACAGATTTGTG